>NW_026728313.1:82500-95000 GCF_030684315.1 Stegostoma tigrinum
TGTGAGTGAGTGTGTGTAGTGAGTGAGTGAGTGTCTGAGTGAGTGTGTGTATGAATGTTTGAGTGAGTGAGTTTTTGAGTGAGTGAGTAAGTGTGTGAGTGAGTGTGTGAGTGAGTGAGTGTGAAGTGAGTGCATGAGTGAGTGTGTGTGTGAGTGAGTGCGTGAGTGAGTGCGTGTGTGAGTGAGTGTGTGTGTGTGAGTGAGTGTGTGAGTGTGTGTGTGAGTGCATGAGTGAGTGAGTGTGTTTGAGAGTGAGTGTGTGAGTGAGTGAGTGAGTGAGTGTGTGTGCGAATGTGTGAGTGAGTGCATGAGTGAGTGCGTGGGTTTGTGTGTGAGTGAGTGAGTGTGTGAGTGAGTGAGTGAGTGAGTGTGTGAGTGAGTGTGTGTGTGTGAGTGCGTGAGTGAGTGAGTGTGAGTGAGTGAGTGCGTGAGTGAGTGTGTGAGTGAGTGTGTGAGTGTGTGTGTGAGTGAGTGTGTGAGTGAGTGTGTGTGTGTGAGTGCGTGAGTGAGTGTGTGAGTGAGTGCGTGAGTGAGTGTGTGCGTGTGTGAGTGAGTGTTTGAGTGAGTGAGTGTGTGAGTGAGTAAGTGTGTGTGTGTGTGAGTGAGTGTGTGAGTGAGTGTGTGTGTGAGTAAGTGCGTGAGTGAGTGTGTGAGTGAGTGCGTGAGTGAGTGTGTGCGTGTGTGAGTGAGTGAGTGTTTGAGTGAGTGAGTGTGTGAGTGAGTAAGTGTGTGAGTGAGTGTGTGAGTGAGTGTGTGTATGAGTGAGTGCATGTGTGAGTGAGTGAGTGTGTGAGGGAGTGTGTGAGTGAGTGTGTGAATGAGTGAGTGAGTGTGTGAGTGAGTGTGTGTGTGAGTAAGTGCGTGAGTGAGTGTGTGAGTGAGTGCGTGAGTGAGTGTGTGCGTGTGTGAGTGAGTGAGTGTTTGAGTGAGTGAGTGTGTGAGTGAGTAAGTGTGTGAGTGAGTGTGTGAGTGAGTGTGTGTATGAGTGAGTGCATGTGTGAGTGAGTGAGTGTGTGAGGGAGTGTGTGAGTGAGTGTGTGAATGAGTGAGTGAGTCTGTGAGTGAGTGTGTGAGTGAGTGAGTGCGTGTTTAAGTGAGTGAGTGAGTGTGTGCGTGTGTGATTGAGTGTGTGAGTGAGTGAGTGTGTGTGAGTGTGTGAGTGAGTGTGTGAGTGAGTGATTGTGTGAGTGAGTGAGTCTGTGTGTGAGTGAGTGACTGTGTGAATGAGTGTGTGAGTGTTTGAGTGAGTGCATGTGTGAGTGTGTGTGTGAGTGAGTGTGAGTGAGTGAGTGAGTGTGTGAGTGAGAGTGTGTGTGAGTGAGTGAGTGAATTTACGTGAGAGTGAGTGTGAGTTAGTGAGTGAGTGTGTGTGAGTGAGTGAGTGTGTGAGTGAGTGTAAGTGAGTGTGTGAGTGAGTGAGTGTGTGAGTGAGTGTGTGTGTGTGTGTGAGTGTGTGTGTGTGTGAGTGAGTGTGTGAGTGAGTGTGTGAGTGAGTTTGTGTGTGTGAGTGTGTGTGAGTGTGTGAGTGAGTGAGTGATTGAGTGTGTGAGTGAGTGTGTGAGTGAGTTTGTGTGTGTGAGTGAGTGAGTGTGTGTGTGTGCGTGTGTGAAAGAGTGAGTGTGTGAGTGAGTGTGTAAGTGAGTGAGTGTGTGACTGAGTGAGTGTGTGAGTGCATGTGTGAGTGAGTGTGTGAGTGAGTGAGTGAGTGTGTGTGAATGAGTGTGCGTGAATGAGTGAGTGAGTGTGCATGTGAGCGTGTGAGTGTGTGTGTGAGTGAGTGAGTGTGTGTGAGAGTGTGTGAGTGAGTGTATGAGTGAGTGTGTGAGTGAGTGCGTGTGGATGAGGGAGGTTCAGTCGATGTACTTTATGGAGATGTTCGTGCCGTTTTTGACAGGGCCGCACGGGGGAGGCTGATTGAGAGGGAGGCAGCGAGTGGAGCTGAGGGAGAGGGAGCGGGTGTGAGCTGCATCAGGATGTCATCGGGAAGCGCTGGAGGTTTGAGTGATGGGAGGCCCGTGCCCAGGGGCCTGTCCTGGCCCCTCCCTGTTTGGTACCATTGGAAGAGCCGACAATGTGTTCGAGCATTCAGCCAGCTCACGTCGAAGATGGTGTGGGTCACGGGAAGGGTTGGCCGAATGGCCAGGCCATTGGTACTTAAGTGCCGGGCCATGCAGTGTGGGAGAAGAAACCAGATGAGGGGGTTTGTAACGAGCACTGGGCAGCTCAGGGGGACGGAGAGCCCTTGGGGTAATCATTCCCAGATCCCTGAGATCGGAACAGCCTGCGAATAGGATCGCTGAGGCTTGGGCTAGACCTGCTTCTTTCAGTAATGACGGAGTTTCAGAGCAGGGAGGTGATATTGGAGCTGCACAGAGCATTGGCCAGGCCGGGGCTGGGCAACTGTGTGCAGACTCGAGCCCCCCCCACCACCCCGCCTCACTCCAGGAATGAAGGGATAGCACTCGAGGGGGTACAGAGGAGGCTCTCCGGGATGTTGCCAGGGAGAGAGAAACTGAGCTTTCAGGAGAGACTAGACAGGCTTCGGTCATTTTCTCCAGAGCAGAGAAGACTGAGGGAGGGTTGTACAGGAGTAAGGGCTATAACATTACAAGGGGCATAGGCTGGGTCAATAGACAGCAGCCTTTGGTAGAGGGGTTCAATCACAAGGGGGCATAGCTTTAGGGCAAAGGGGCAGGAAATTCAGAGGGGGATTTAGGAAAAAAAAATTTGCCCTCAGAGGGTGTTAGAAATTTGGAATAAATTGCCTGGAAGCCTTACAACCTTCAAAGAAAAAGACATGGGCGAGCCCCTGAAATATCGTAACATTCAAGGAACTGGGTCAAGTTTTGAGCAATTGGCACATGTTCAGTGGAAGGTATTGTCAGTGTGGACCCGATGGGCCGAAGGGACTATTCCTGACTCCCTTCGGAGCAAGCCGGAGGTGGCCTGTCTTGAGTGGGATAGGAAGGAGGCACCGATGGGGCAAGGACAGGGGTGGGAGAAAGTTGGGGAAGGCTCGAGGATGGAGCACGGGGGCCGGTAGGGAGTCACAGACGCGATCGAATGGGCAAGCGAGGGGTTAATGCTGATCCCTCTGACGGTGAGGTGGATGCGCGGGCTATCCGCGAGAGGCCCTGCAAACCGCAAGCGATGCTCGGCTCGGGTGGAAGTTGAAAGCACACTAATTGACAAACAGGAAGGTTTTGCAACTTGCCAAACAATGCAGATCACACATCCTGTTCAGACAGGGAAGTGAGGGCTGTGCAGCTATGAGAGTCCTCACAGTGATAAAGATGTTGCTACTCACTGCTGAGCTGTTCAGAGTGCGGAGAAATGGCAGGAAATAGCACCAAGAGTGGGAAGCATCCAGAACCTGCAAACAGACAGCATCCTTCCTCCCCAGTCTCTCTCTCTCTCTCTCTCTCTCTCTCTCTCTCTCCTACCCTCTCTCCCTCCCTCTGTTTCCCTCTCCCCTTCTCTTTCTCTCCTCTCTCACTCCACTACTCTCTCTTGCCTTCCCTCTCTCCTTCTCTCTCCCCCCTCACCTCTCTCTCCCTCTCTGTTCCTCTCTCCACACCGCACCCCCACTCGCAGTAAGATTAGAAGAGGCAGCTGATCCCAGAAACGGTTTCCATGCTGAATCTATCATCGGAAAGTTGTTGGGGGGGGTAGAGTGGGCCGGGGTGGGGGGGGGGGACTGATCACTTCACAGACTGTGCTGCCTCAGTCTTTCAGACATTGAGACAACTTGGGACAGAAACACCACAACAGCTGGACTTTTGAACGCCAGAAGTTTTATTCACACAGATTTAGACTTTTCACACCCGAAATAGAGTCAAACGATCTCTCTTGTGTTTCTTAATCGATGGTGTTACTGTGTGTGCACGTGTGAGAGAGAGAGAGAGTGTGTGTGTTGTGAGTGAGAGTTGTGTGTGTGAGTGTGTGTATGTATGTATGTGTGTGTGTGTGTGTGTGTGTGTGTGTGTGTGTGTGTGAGAGAGGGTGTGCGTGCGTGAGTGTGTGTGTGAGTGAGAGAGCATGTATGTGTGTCTGTGTGTATGCATGTGAGAGAGAGTGTTTTTAAGAGTGAGAGTTGTGTGTGTGAGTGAGTGTGTGCGTATGTGCATGTGTGCGTGTGTGTGTGTGTGTGTGTGTATACGTGTGTGTATGCGCGTGTGTCTGGGGGGTGTGTGTGTGTGTGTATGCACGTGTGTGTGCGTGAGTGTATGTGTGTGTGCGTGAGTGAGTGTGTGTGTGTGAGTGAAACGGAGTGTGTGAGTGTTTTTATGTGTGTGTGAGAGAGAGCGAGAATGTCTGAGTGTGAGTGCGTCTGTGTGTGTGTGTGTGTGTCATCTCACCCAGACCTGACGCCTATAATTCTGCATTTCCCACGGCGAGCCCATCAACCTGAAAAAATTTAGCACGGCCAATCCACCCGAACCCGCACATCCTTGGGCACTATGGGACAATTTAGCACGGCCAATCCACCCGAACCCGCACATCCCTGGGACACTATGGGACAATTTAGCACGGCCAACCCACCCTAACCCGCACATCCCTGGGCACTACGGGACAATTTAGCACGGCCAATCCACCCTAACCTGAACATCCCTGGACACTACAGGACAATTTAGCACGGCCAACCCACCCTAACCTGCACATCCCTGGGCACTACGGGACAATTTAACACGGCCAATCCACCCTAACCCGCACATCCCTGGGCACTATGGGACAATTTAGCACGGCCAATCCACCCTAACCCGCACATCCCTGGGCACTATGGGACAATTTAGCACGGCCAATCCACCCTAACCTGCACATCCCTGGACACTATGGGACAATTTAGCACGGCCAATCCAACCTAACCTGCACATCCCTGGACACTATGGGACAATTTATCACGGCCAACCCACCCTAACCTGCACATCCCTGGACACTATGGGACAATTTAGCACGGCCAACCCACCCTAACCCGCACATCCCTGGGCACTATGGGACAATTTAGCATGGCCAACCCACCCTAACCCGCACATCCCTGGGCTCTATGGGACAATTTAGCACGGCCAATCCACCCTAACCTGCACATCCCTGGGCACTATGGGACAATTTAGCACGGCCAATCCACCCTAACCCGCACATCCCTGGGCTCTATGGGACAATTTAGCACGGCCAATCCACCTAACCCGCACATCCCTGGGCACTATGGGACAATTTAGCACGGCCAATCCACCCTAACCCGCACATCCCTGGGCACTATGGGACAATTTAGCACGGCCAATCCACCCTAACCCGCACATCCCTGGGCACTATGGGACAATTTAGCATGGCCAACCCACCCTAACCCGCACATCCTTGGGCACTATGGGACAATTTAGCACGGCCAATCCACCCTAACCTGCACATCCCTGGGCACTATGGGACAATTTAGCACGGCCAACCCACCCTAACCCGCACATCCTTGGGCACTATGGGACAATTTAGCACGGCCAATCCACCCTAACCTGCACATCCCTGGGCACTATGGGACAATTTAGCACGGCCAACCCACCCTAACCCGCACATCCCTGGGCACTACGGGACAATTTAGCACGGCCAACCCACCCTAACCCGCACATCCCTGGGCACTACGGGACAATTTAGCACGGCCAACCCACCCTAACCCGCACATCCCTGGGCACTACGGGACAATTTAGCACGGCCAACCCACCCTAACCCGCATATCCCTGGGCACTATGGGACAATTTAGCACGGCCAACCCGCCCTAACCCGCACATCCCTGGGCACTATGGGACAATTTAGCACGGCCAATCCACCCTAACCCGCACATCCCTGGGCACTATGGGACAATTTAGCACGGCCAACCCACCCTAACCCGCACATCCCTGGGCACTACGGGACAATTTAGCACGGCCAATCCACCCTAACCCGCACATCCCTGGGCACTACGGGACAATTTAGCACGGCCCACCCACCCTAACCGGCACATCCCTAGGCACTACGGGACAATTTAGCACGGCCAACCCACCCTAACCCGCATATCCCTGGGCACTATGGGACAATTTAGCACGGCCAACCCACCCTAACCCGCACATCCCTGGGCACTACGGGACAATTTAGCACGGCCAACCCACCCTAACCCGCACATCCCTGGGCACTACAGGACAATTTAGCACGGCCAATCCCACCCTAACCCACACACCCTTGGGCACTACGGGACAATTTAGCACGGCCCACCCACCCTAACCCGCACATCCCTGGGCACTACGGGACAATTTAGCACGGCCAACCCACCCTAACCCGCACATCCTTGGGCACTACGGGACAATTTAGCACGGCCCACCCACCCTAACCCGCACATCCCTGGGCACTACGGGACAATTTAGCACGGCCAACCCACCCTAACCCGCACATCCTTGGGCACTACGGGGCAATTTAGCACGGCCAATCCACCCTAACCCGCACATCCCTGGGACACTATGGGACAATTTAGCACGGCCAATCCACCCTAACCTGCACATCCCTGGACACTACGGGACAATTTAGCACGGCCCACCCACCCTAACCCGCACATCCCTGGGCACTACGGGACAATTTAGCACGGCCAATCCCACCCTAACCTGCACATCCCTGGGCACTATGGGACAATTTAGCACGGCCAATCCACACTAACCTGTACATCCCTGGGACACTATGGGGCAATTTAGCACGGCCAACCCACCCTAACCCGCACATCCCTGGGCACTATGGGGCAATTTAGCACGGCCAACCCACCCTAACCTGCACATCCCTGGGCACTATGGGGCAATTTAGCACGGCCAACCCACCCTAACCCGCACATCCCTGGGCACTATGGGGCAATTTAGCACGGCCAACCCACCCTAACCTGCACATCCCTGGGCGCTATGGAACAATTTTGCACGGCCAACCCACCCTAACCCGCACATCCCTGGACACTGTGGGACAATTTGGCACGGCCAACCCACCCTAACCTCCACATCCCTGGACACTGTGGGATAATTTAGCACGGCCAACCCACCCTAACCTGCACATCCCTGGGCACTACAGGACAATTTAGCACGGCCAACCCACCCTAACCCGCACATCCCTGGGCACTACGGGACAATTTAGCACAGCCAACCCACCCTAACCCGCACATCCCTGGGCACTACGGGACAATTTAGCACGGCCAACCCACCCTCACCCGCACATCCCTGGGCACTACAGGGCAATTTAGCACGGGCAACCCACCCTCACCCGCACATCCCTGGGCACTACAGGGCAATTTAGCACGGCCAATTCACCCTAACCCGCACATCCCTGGGCACTACGGGACAATTTAGCACGGGCAACCCACCCTCACCCGCACATCCCTGGGCACTACAGGGCAATTTAGCACGGCCAATTCACCCTAACCCGCACATCCCTGGGCACTACGGGACAATTTAGCACGGCCAATCCACCCTAACCCGCACATCCCTGGGCACTACGGGACAATTTAGCACGGCCAACCCACCCTCACCCGCACATCCCTGGGCACTACAGGGCAATTTAGCACGGCCAATCCACCCTAACCCACACATCCCTGGGCACTACGGGACAATTTAGCACAGCCAACCCACCCTAACCTGCACATCCCTGGTCACTACGGGACAATTTAGCACGGCCAATCCACCCTAACCCGCACATCCCTGGGCACAATGGGACAATTTAGCACGGCCAACTCACCCTAACCCGCACATCCCTGGGCACTATGGGGCAATTTAGCACGGCCAACCCACCCTAACCCGCACATCCCTGGACACTGTGGGACAATTTGGCACGGCCAACCCACCCTAACCTGCACATCCCTGGGCACTACAGGACAATTTAGCACGGCCAACCCACCCTAACCCGCACATCCCTGGGCACTACGGGACAATTTAGCACAGCCAACCCACCCTAACCCGCACATCCCTGGGCACTACGGGACAATTTAGCACGGCCAACCCACCCTCACCCGCACATCCCTGGGCACTACAGGGCAATTTAGCACGGCCAACCCACCCTAACCTGCACATCCCTGGGCACTACAGGACAATTTAGCACGGCCAACCCACCCTAACCCGCACATCCCTGGACACTGTGGGATAATTTAGCACGGCCAACCCACCCTCACCCGCTCATCCCTGGGCACTACAGGGCAATTTAGCACAGCCAACCCACCCTAACCTGCACATCCCTGGTCACTACGGGACAATTTAGCACGGCCAACCCACCCTAACCCGCACATCCCTGGACACTATGGGACAATTTAGCACGGCCAATCCACCCTAACCTGCACATCCCTGGGCACTACAGGGCAATTTAGCACGGCCAATCCACCCTAACCCGCACATCCCTGGGCTCTATGGGACAATTTAGCACGGCCAATCCACCCTAACCTGCACATCCCTGGGCACTACAGGGCAATTTAGCACGGCCAATCCACCCTAACCCGCACATCCCTGGGACACTATGGGACAATTTAGCACGGCCAACCCACCCTAACCCGCACATCCCTGGGCACTACGGGACAATTTAGCACAGCCAACCCACCCTAACCTGCACATCCCTGGTCACTACGGGACAATTTAGCACGGCCAACCCACCCTAACCCGCACATCCCTGGGCACTACGGGACAATTTAGCACGGCCAACCCACCCTAACCCGCACATCCCTGGGCACTATGGGACAATTTAGCACGGCCAACCCACCCTAACCTGCACATCCCTGGGCACTATGGGACAATTTAGCACGGCCAACCCACCCTAACCCGCACATCCCTGGGCACTACGGGACAATTTAGCACGGCCAACCCACCCTAACCCGCACATCCCTGGGCACTATGGGACAATTTAGCACAGCCAATCCACCCTAACCTGCACATCCCTGGGCACTATGGGACAATTTAGCACGGCCAATCCACCCTAACCTGCACATCCCTGGGCACTACGGGACAATTTAGCACGGCCAATCCCACCCTAACCTGCACAACTTCTGACAGCGGGAGGAAACCAGATCGGAGATGGGGAAAGTGTGCCAACACCACATAGATGGGGTCACGAGGTTGGGTCCCTGCATCTGTGTGGCACTGGGCCTTGTCACTTCCTTTCCACCGTTCCTGTTCATGCCAAGCGCGTTGCAATGAATTGTTGATTTTCTTAATAAGTTATTTGTTGCTCTGGGATTAAGAGCGTAAAAGTTAGAGCGTGTTGCTGCAAACGTGTCGGGTGTTAATCCAGCCTCTGCACTCTCCCCTTACCCATGGCAGCAATGAGATGGCACCGTGACCTACTTCTGTGAAATTGCAAAATGTTGCTCCTCAGCGGCTGGTGATCGAAAGCTCAGATTATCCGAAGATAATCTCCATTTCGCAAAAAAACAAATATATCACAAACTCAGTCATGGGGGAAATGTGCACCAAGCCACAACACAACACGAGCTGTCCTGTACAGAGCCCGCTCCATCAGCACTGCCTCTCCGACAGTGCCCGCTCCCTCAGCACTGACCCTCCTGTACAGAGCCCGCTCCGTCAGCACTGCCTCTCCGACAGTGCCCGCTCCCTCAGCACTGACCCTCCTGTACAGAGCCCGCTCCGTCAGCACTGCCTCTCCGACAGAGCCCGCTCCCTCAGCACTGACCCTCCTGTACAGAGCCCGCTCCGTCAGCACTGCCTCTCCGACAGAGCCCGCTCCCTCAGCACTGACCCTCCGACAGTGCCCGCTCCCTCAGCACTGACCCTCCGAACAGTGCCCACTCCCTCAGCACTGCCTCTCCGACAGTGCCCGCTCCCTCAGCACTGACCCTCCGACAGTGCCCGCTCCGTCAGCACTGCCTCTCCGACAGTGCCCGCTCCCTCAGCACTGACCCTCCGACAGTGCCCGCTCCCTCAGCTCTGACCCTCCGACAGAGTCCGGTCCCGCAGCACTGACCCTCCAACAGTGCCCGCTCCCTCAGCACTGACTCTCCGACAGTGCCCCCTCCTTCTGTACTGACCCTCCGACAGTGCCAGCTCCCTCAGCACTGACCCTCCGACAGTGCCAGCTCCCTCAGCACTGACACTCCGACAGTGCCCGCTCCGTCAGCACTGACCCTCCGACAGTGCCAGCTCCCTCAGCACTGACACTCCGACAGTGCCCGCTCCGTCAGCACTGACCCTCCAACAGTGCCAGCTCCCTCAGCACTGACACTCCGACAGTGCCCCCTCCTTCAGCACTGACACTCCGACAGTGCCCCCTCCTTCAGCACTGACCCTCCGACAGTGAGGCGCGCCCTCAGCACTGAGCCTGTGAAAGTGTGTGGCATTCATTGTCTATGGTTGGAGGGGGGTGGTTTGAATTAGCCTCGTCTCTCCCTGTTGGCTCAGATCGGACGTGTCTCATTGGCCAGTGTCTGAAATTCTGGCAGCTCAAGTTCTGTTTTTTGTGTTGCCTTTCGATGCCAGTTCCCCACGGGGGGCTGGTTTGTGGTGTGTGGGATGTTGTGTTGTTTCGTGTGGCCTTCCTGATATTGCTGTCGCCGTCTCCGTGGTTCTGCAGTAAGAGACCTCAGGCAGGAAACTGCTCACATCTCTCGCTGTCTCTCACAGTCAGATGTGAGCTGCTGGACCCAGCTTTCTGAAGTTCAGAGCCTGTGGGTCTCTCCCTGTCGCAGGTCTGCGCTCGTTGGCCCGGGACAGGCTCGGTTGACCTTCCGCTGTCCCTCAGTCGAGTTTGGAGGCACTGGCAGAGATTCGCATTCACTCGCAACAGGAAAGACTGGAAGGTAGGAGACAGAGGGTGAGGCTGGAGTGTGGTGTGAGGAGGGTTGCTTCTCAGACTGGGAGCCTGTGACCAGTGGTATGCCGCAAGGGTGGGTGCTGGGTCCACTGCTTCACGTCATTGATATAAATTATTTGGTTGTGAATATACAAGGCGCAGTAACTCAGTTTGCATTGTGGCAGCGTTGTGGACAGTGAGAAATGTCATCTCAGGAGGAGATTTGATCAGATGTGCCGAGGAGGGGCTGATGGAGGTTAATTTAGATAAATGTGAGGTGTTACGTTTTGGAAATGCAAATCAGGGAAGGGCTTATAGACTTCATGGGATGGTCCTGGGGGGTGTTGCTAAACAACGAGACCTTGTGGGTAGGGAGGCAGGTTCAAAGTTCCTTGAAGTTCTTTACTTCAGTAAGGCATTAGATAAGGTTCCCCATGGCAGGCTGATGGAGAAAGTGAAGTCGCATGGGGTCCAGGGTGTGCTAGCTAGATGGATAAAAAACTGGCTGGGCAACAGGAGACAGAGGGTAGTAGTAGAAGGGAGCTTCTCAAATTGGAGACCTGTAACCAGTGGTGTTCCACAGGGATCTGTGCTGGGACCACTGTTGTTTGTGATATATGTAAATGATCTGGAGGAAGGCGTAGGTGGTCTGATCAGCAAGTTTGCTGATAACTCTAAGATTGGTGGAGTAGCTGATAGTGCAGAGGACTGTCGGAGATTACAGCAGAACATAGATAGACTGGAAAGTTGGGCAGATAAATGGCAGATGGAGTTCAATCCGGGCAAATGCGAGGTGATGCATTTTGGAAGATCAAATTCAAGGGCGAACTACACAGTAAATGGAAAAGTCCTGGGGAATATTGATGAACAGAGAGATCTGGGTGTTCAGGTCCATTGTTCCCTGAAGGTGACAACGCAGGTCAATAGGGTGGTCAAGAAGGCATATGGCATGCTTTCCTTCATTGGGTGGGGTATTGAGTACAAGAGTTGGCAGGTTGTATAGGACTTTGGTTCAGCCACATTTGGAGTACTGTGAACAGTTCTGGTCGCCACATTACCAAAAGGATGCGGATGCTTTGGAGAGGGTGCAGAGGAGGTTCACCAGGATGTTGCCTGGTATGGAAGGCGCTAGCTATGAAGAGAGGTTGAATAGATTAGGATTATTTTCATTAGAAAGACGGAGATTGAGGGGGGACCTGATTGAGGTCTATAAAACCATGAGGGGTATTGACAGGGTGGATAGGAAGAAGCTTTTTCCCGCCCAGAGTGGTGGACTCAATTACGAGGGGTCATGAGTTCAAAGTGAGAGGAGGAAAGTTTAAGGGAGATATGCGTGGAAAGTTCTTTACGCAGAGGGTGGAGTGTGTATGGAAGGAGCTGCCAGAGGAAGTGGTGGGGGCTGGTACAGTTACAGCATTTAAAAGGCATCTGGATGGGGACATGGATAGGAAGGGATTAGAGGGATTTGGGCCAAATGCTGGTGACTGGGGCTGGATTCATTTAGGATATCTGGGTCAGCATGGACAGGATGGGCCGAAGGGTCTGTTTCTGTGCTGCACAGCTGTAAGACTCTACGAGAGAAAGCATTCACAGAGCTGGGGACTGGTGCTGGTAGCTTAGTGTGAATGGGGGATGAAGGGAGAGGGACTGGGAGCTGGAGAGAGAAGGCTGGCGAGCAGTGCGATGGAATGGAGATAGAGATGGATTGACAGGCAGCAGGAAAC
>NW_026728313.1:100000-107391 GCF_030684315.1 Stegostoma tigrinum
ACGCACTCTTTCATTAAGCCGAGAGAAGCTGGTCAAATCGCTCTCCTCGAAAAGCACAAGTTAGTTCGCAGAGAGAAAGGGGGAAAGAAGAAAGAACAGTGAACAAAACAAAAAAGAAAGAAGTGGCTGGAGTCTGGAAAGGGGAAAGAAAAATCAGAGTTAACAGAGTTTCGGGCCCTGTGACCCTCCCTTGGACACTGCTCTCTAACTATTGTCCGAATCTGCAAAGGATAGGGAGCGTTCGGGGAGAGAATTGCCACGCGCAAGTTTGGCAGATCACAGATATCCCATCCACAAAATCCAAGCCTTTTTTGTTCAAGAAAAGTCTAGCGGAGGATCGGAATTTTCAAACAGGGAATGTGAAACATGCTCTTGCGTCAGTTTGGAGCCATAGAGTTGTAGGCAAACAAGGAAAAGCTCACTGGAGACTGATAACCACAGCTCTCTCCCCCATCCCTAATCCAGCCCCAATACCACCCCCTCCCAACCCCTACCCCTGATCCTCGGGAGGAAGCCACTTCTGTCCTGGCTTGTGTATATCAGCCACCTGAGGTTCGAGAGTGCATTGCAGATGTCACTATTTGAGAAAAGCCACTAAACGCCCTTGCACTGCAGGTAAAGGGTGAGAAGAAGTCACTTCTCCTCTCTCTCTTTCTTAATCTGAGAGCCACAATCCACCATGGACCATCTCTCCCTCCGTCTCTCAACCCCAAAGAGTCGTAGAGATGTACGGCACGGGAACAGACCCTTCATTCCAAATCGTCCGTGCCGACCCAGATATCCTAAATTACTGCGGGATTTCTGCGAGTGACCATTTGGGAAGCGCACAATTTATACTGTTCAGAAAGAGATTTTTGTTTGTTTTTGGACCTGTCTGCACTAGCTCAACCCCAGTGCCAATCTCCAGCCTCTTTCCCCATTCCCCGTTCTTTGTTCGTAGCTAAGTAGCCATCCGAAACCTCTCTCCAAAACCTCCTCCACATTTCACAGGCATTGCATTCCAAGCCAAAAAACCAGTTGAAGACTGATAGTGGTGTTTTTTCACCCCCGCACATCGCTCTTGTTTCGTTTTGCATATCGCCTCCACAGGGAGACTAGTCCCCACTTCCTTATCCTCGGAGCCGAAGCTTCCCATCCCCGGGGCTAATCTGGTAAATCACTTCGCATTCTCTCCTTCTCTCTGTCTCCAATGCGTTCACGTCCTCCCTGCTCACATCCCTGTTCCTGTAACATGGAGCCCAGGGCTGTGCTCCAGATGATGTCTCACAAAAGTATCGAACAAGTTTCACATTATCCATTTATTTCAACAAGGTGCGGAGCTGGGAGGAACACAGCAGGGCCAGGGAGCGTCGGGGGAGCAAGGGAAGCTGGGTCAGGGCTCAAAAATAAACAAGGTCACGTTTTATTCATTCATTCATCAATGTGGCCAGGCCAGCGTTTATTGGCCCGTCCCTAATTGCCCAGAGGGCTGCTCAGAGTCAACCACGGGGCCTGGAGTCACATATAGGCCCAGACCAGGTAAGGATGGCATCCATTAAGAGACATTAGTGAACCAGATTCACGGTTATCATTAGATTCTTAATTATGTATATTTCTTTTGAATTCAAATTCTGCCATCTGCTGTGGCGGGATTCGAGCGCAGGACAGCTGGATGTCTGGACTATGATACAGCCCATAATATCACAAGGACATCACTTCCCAGTTGACACGGCTGAGCGGCAGAGCGAGCTCTGTCCCTGAGGCTCCATCCAGCTCTCCATCCCTCCTTGGAAGTGTTTTGGGATGCGACAGTGACGCCAGCCCTGAGCCCCAGAGCGGAGTTCTCCCTCCTGGGACATGCTCAGCTGTTGGTACAGAGCTCCCTACGGGTCCCGGCTCAAAGATGAGCCCAAGGCATCGATCGCAGGTGCTTTGGGTCTTCCCAAAGTCACGCTGCCTCAGGAAGAGAGAGCTCTGTCACTGAAGGCTTTGGTGCAATGTTATCAGAGAGAGGGGTGGGGGAAGAGAGAGGGGGAGCGAGCGAGAGAGACAGACAGACAGAAAGAGAGAGAGAGAGAGAGAGAGACAGAGAGACAGATGGAGACAGAGAGTTGGAGAGAGAGGGATAGATAGATAGAGAGAGAGGTAAAAAGACGGTGAAGGAGAGAGAGGGAGGGAGAGAGATAGAGAGTGATCTCTAACTGAAAATACTGGGGCAATGTTATCAGAGAGATAGGGGTAGGGGTGAGGGAGAGGGGGAGCGAGAGAGATAGACAGAAAGAGAGAGAGAGACAGACAGATGGAGTCAGAGAGACAGACAGATAGAAAGAGAGAGAGGGAGAGAGAGAGAGTGAGACAGAGAGAGAGAGAGACAGATGGAGACAGAGAAACAGAGAGACAGATGAAGACAGAGAGACTGCGAGAGAGAGACAGACAGACAGACAGAAAGAGAGACAGAGAGACAGATGGAGACAGAAAGGCAGAGAGAGAGAGGGATAGAGAGAGAGAGAGAGAGAGAGAGGGGAAAAAGACGGTGAAGGAGAGAGAGGGAGGGAGAGAGATAGAGAGTGATCTCTAACTGAAAATACTGGGGCAATGTTATCAGAGAGAGAGGGGTAGGGGTGAGGGAGAGGGGGAGCGAGAGAGATAGACAGAGAGAGAGACAGACAGACAGAACAGGGATATAACAGCTTGTGCCTGAAGCTGAAGAAGTGTCTCACTAGACTCAAAATGTTAACTCACCCCGCTCTCTCTCTCTCCTCCTCCCCCGCTCTCTCACTCCCTCGCTCTCTCTCCTCCTCCCCGCGCTCTCACTCCCTCGCTCTCTCTCTCCTCCTCCCCGCTCTCTCACTCCCTCACTCTCTCTCCTCCTCCCCCGATCTCTCTCTCCTCCTCCCCGCTCTCTCTCCTCCTCCCCCTCTCTGTCCCTCTCACTCTCTCACCCTCTCTTTCCCTCTCCCTCCCTTCTCTTGCCATCTCTCCCTCTCTCTTGTTCCGTCTCTCTCTCTCTCTCTGCCTCTCCCTGCCTCGCCTTCGCTCTCCTTCTCCCTCCCCCTCTCTGTGTCCCTCTCACCTTCTCCCTCTCCTTCCACCCTCTCTTTCCAACTCGTCTTCTCTGCCTCTCACCAACTCTCCGTCCCGCCATCCCAAGCTCCCTCTGTCCCTCTCTTTCTCCCTGCCACTCCCTCTGTCCCCTTCTCTCTCACTTTCTCCCCCTCTCTCCCACACTCTCTCAGTCATTCTCTCCCTCTGTCTCTCTCACTCCCTCTCCACCAGACACTGCCTGACCAGCAGAGATTCTTCAGCACCCTCTGGGCTTGTAGCTGAAGCTCACGACCAGGGACGCATCGCCACAGGCACATCAGGGCCTTGTGGGTAAAGCGGGGAATTGTGGGCACAGGGAGGAGGCATATTGTTGGGCCTTGCTGTGGAGAGAGAGAGAATTGAAGCCTGAGCGCCCCATGAGATGTTCCTCAGTTTGGGAAATTCTCCCTGGTGATGGCCTTTGGACGGGCTGAGCCACAGCATGATGTAAACTGGAAGTGCTAAGGCAGCAGGACGAGGAATATCGAGAGCCTGCAGGCTGAAAGTATCTCCCCTCTCTCCCTCTATTTTTCTGTCTTTTTTAATTTGCCCCCAGTTGCTCGTAATCACTCTTTAGACCCTCCTACCTCCGTCACTCCTACCCATGTGGGCCATGGCAACACAATTCTTTCAAGGTCCTCCCCAACATTAGTCAGTTCACTCAACCACTCTGTACTCTGTGCCCACATCCACACATGCCTCGGTCACAGTCACCGCCCCCATCCTCGCTGACCACTGACCGAATTTGAGGGAGTTAATGCAGAAGGTGTGACTGCCTCCTGAAACACAGTGTCCAGGTAACTCTTCCCCCTTCCCTGATGTTGTCGTGGTGTTTGAAGCTCAGGCTCGAGCGCATCAACTCTGAGCTGGAGTTCCTTAAGCAGTGTCATGCTCACTGTTGATCACGTCAACCACTGCCCACCACCCCCCCCCACCCCCCCGCCACCAACTGTAAGAAACCCCGCATTTGTCTTCTCTAATCCTTCTCCTTCTTACACACTTCCAGAAACTCTTACAGTCCACTTTTATCTTTCTTGAATGTTTAAACTTATTTTTCCTCTCTTTCAATGCCTTGTTTCTTCTTAGCTAAATCTTAAACTGCTCCCAATCCTCAGGTCTGCTACCTTTTCCGGCAACTTTATACGATTCTCCTTCAAATTGAGTTCTCTCCATAATTCCTACTGGTAGATGGGTCACTTTGCCTATTATATTTCTGAGCCTCAAAACGGTATGGCTATTATGATGCATTCATCCATACCCTGATTACCACAATTGCTTATTCACCACCTTGCCTTGACATGAACTTGCCTGGTCTATTGTCACTAAACCTTCTCTCATATCTTTTTAGTATCCTTTGTTTCTACTTTGGACACTAAATTCAGATTGCCCAACTTAATTATTCATCTCAAAGCAGAATTTTATCATGTTATGGTCACTCTTCCCTAAGGGATCCGCATGAGATTATAAATTAACCCATTCTCATTGCACAGTACCAAATGTTGGATACATTGTTCTTTAATTAGTTCCTTATTGAACTTGTCTTAAAAGAAACTCATGTACACCGTCCAGGGTTCAGCCTCTACAGTATTGTTGCCAAGGTGGATTTCCCAGTCTGCATGTGGATTCAAGTCCCTTGCAATTACAATAGCACCGTATTGCATGCATCTCTAATTTCCTCTTTAACGCCGTCCTCTACCACACCACTACTGTTTCAAACATTGCAGGCAACACCCACCGATATTTTCTGCCCCTTGTTGCGTGCTAGATCCACGCAGGCTGATTCCACGCATGTATTTCCTGCGCTAATATCCGACTTCATGATGGCATCCTTTCTAAATAATACCACCCCACTTCCTTTTCCCTTTTATGCCTGTTCTTCCCAAAGATTAAATCCCTTGGATGGCCAGTCTTAAGGGTATGGTCGGAATCACGTTGCAATGAGCTGCCCTGTTAGCTTCTCTACCTTGTGGCAAATAGGGTAGGAGTGACGGAGGTAGGAGTGGCCATGAGGGTCTAAAGAGCGATTACAAGCAAATAAAAAAAAACAGAACAATAGATAGAGAGAGGGGAGATACTTTCAGCCTGCAGGCTATCGATATTCCTCGTCCTGCTGCCTTAGCACTTCCAGTTTACATCACGCTGTGGCTCAGCCCGTCCAAAGGCTATCACCAGGGAGAATTTCCCAAACTGAGGCACCTCTGCGCAATCTCACCAAAGCACCTGAAGAAATGATCTTTGGGGCATTCGTTGTTTGATTAAAACAGATTTTTGTTGCTCCCCGACCCGACGTTGCGTCCCGTTTCCGGTGCCTTCCACGTTTGTTAACCTTTTGGTTCCACATTGGTTTCCTTCACCCTCATCCCTCCTTCCATTCGCCACCCGGCTCCTCGTCTGCACAGCCGCTACATTTGGGGTAGCCTCCCATGGGTTAGCCAACGTCCTAGAGGGGGTATTGGTCCTTGGGCGGCCGCCGAGCACCCATTCGGCAAAAAGGGTCTCACTTTTCCTGGAATCGCTCCTCAAGGATCGAAACCTCTCCCCCACCGTCCCCCCCACCCCCACCAAACTACTCCATCCCTCCCAGCCGCGCACTCATGACAGTCTATACTATACAGAGCTTAGATGGAGTCTTGCAGTTGTGCAGCACGAAAGCAGACCTTTTGGTCCAAGATAACAAGGTGTGGGGCTGGATGAACACAGCAGGACAAGCAGCATCAGAGGAGCAGAGGGGCAACAGGAACTGCAGATGCTGGAGAATGTGAGATAACAAGGTGTGGAGCTGGATGGACACAGCAGGACAAGCAGCATCAGAGGAGCAGAGGGGTAACAGGAGCTGCAGATGCTGGAGAATGTGAGATAACAAGGTGTGGGGCAGGATGAACACAGCAGGCCCAGCAGTATCAGAGGAGCAGAGGGGTAACAGGAGCTGCAGATGCTGGAGAATGTGAGATAACAAGGTGTGGGGCTGGATGAACACAGCAGGCCAAGCAGCATCAGAGGAGCAGAGGGGTAACAGGAGCTGCAGATGCTGGAGAATGTGAGATAACATGGTGTGGAGCTGGATGAACACAGCAGGACAAGCAGCATCAGAGGGGCAGAGGGGTAACAGGAGCTGCAGATGCTGGAGAATGTGAGATAACAAGGTGTGGAGCTGGAGGAACACAGCAGGCCAAGCAGCATCAGAGAGCAGAGGGGTAACAGGAGCTGCAGATGCTGGAGAATGTGAGATAACAAGGTGTGGAGCTGGATGAACACATCAGGACAAGCAGCATCAGAGGGGCAGAGGGGTAACAGGAGCTGCAGATGCTGGAGAATGTGAGATAACAAGGTGTGGGGCTGGATGAACACATCAGGACAAGCAGCATCAGAGGGGCAGAGGGGTAACAGGAGCTGCAGATGCTGGAGAATGTGAGATAACAAGGTGTGGAGCTGGAGGAACACATCAGGCCCAGCAGCATCAGAGGAGCAGGACGTTTCGGACCTCGGCCCTTCTTCCAACTTGTCCGTTCTGACCCAAATATCTTGAACTAATCCAGTCCCATCTCCCAGCATTTGGCCCACATCCCTCTAATTCCTTTTAAGATGCCTTTGAAATGTTACAACTGCTGGGGCTACGTTCCCCGGAGCGTTGGAGGCTGAGGTGGCAGGGGGGACCCTTATAGAGGTTTATAAAACCATGAGGGACATGGATAGGGGGAATAGACAGGGTCTCCCCCCACCCTCCAGGGGCAGGGGAGACGAAAACTAGGGGGTCATAGGTTTAAGGTGAGAGGGGGAAAGATTGAAAGGGGGTAACTGTTTCACGCAGAGGGTGGTGCGTGTATGGAGCGAGCTGCCGGAGGAAGTGGTGGGCGGGGGGCTGGCACAGGGGCAGCATTTAAAAGGGAGGTACATGGACAGAGAGGGTTTGGAAGGATGTTGGCCGAACGCAGGCAAGTGGGACTGGTTCAGTTTGGGAATCGCGGTCGGCAGGGAGCGGTCGGGCCGAAGGGTCCATTTCCGCGCCACGCCGCGCGTCTCTGTAAGCGAGCACAGAACCGGCTTCAATCAACTCCCCCTCCCCCACCCCGAGCCTCCGGCCCCGCGTCTCCCTCGGGACCACCTCGGAATCGCGCTCGGATCGCGCGCCTCCCGTGACGGCCTGCTCGTGGCCCGGAAAACTTCCCGGGCCGACTCCCGGAGAGAGCGCGCCCACCTCCACACGACGCACAGCGCATTCCCTACAGATTCCGCACGGCCTCCAAATCCCTCGATGCTTCACCATTTCCCACCCAACCCCGGGAGGTCAGGGTGTGCTCGGGATCCCATCCCACTCTGGCAGTGCGACG
>NW_026728314.1:0-105000 GCF_030684315.1 Stegostoma tigrinum
CGAGGGGGGGGGGCGAGGGGGGGGGGCGAGGGGGGGGGGGCGAGGGGGGCGGCGAGGGGGGCGGCGAGGGGGGCGGCGAGGGGGGGGCGAGGGGGGGGCGAGGGGGGGGCGAGAGAGAGAGGGGGCAGGGGCGGGAGAGAGAGAGGGGCGGAGTGGGGAGGGAGGGAGAGAGGGAGGGAGGGAGAGAGGGAGGGAGGGAGAGAGGGGGGGAGGGGAGAGAGTGAGGGGGGGGAGAGAGAGGCGGGGAGGGGGAGAGAGAGGCGGGGAGGGGGAGAGAGAGGCGGGGAGGGGGAGAGAGAGGGGCGGAGGGGGAGAGAGAGGGGCGGAGGGGGAGAGAGAGGGGCGGAGGGGGAGAGAGAGGGGCGGGGGGCGAGAGAGAGGGGCGGGGGGGGACAGAGAGGGGCGGGGGGGGAGAGAGAGGGGCGGGGGGGGAGAGAGAGGGGCGGGGGGGGAGAGAGAGGGGCGGGGGGGGAGAGAGAGGGGCGGGGGGGGAGAGAGAGGGGCGGGGGGGGAGAGAGAGGGGCGGGGGGGGAGAGAGAGGGGCGGGGGGGGGAGAGAGAGGGGCGGGGGGGGAGAGAGAGGGGCGGGGGGGGAGAGAGAGGGGCGGGGGGGGAGAGAGAGGGGCGGGGGGGGAGAGAGAGGGGCGGGGGGGGGAGAGAGAGGGGCGGGGGGGGAGAGAGAGGGGCGGGGGGGGAGAGAGAGGGGGGCGGTGGGGGAGAGAGAGGGGCGGTGGGGGAGAGAGAGGGGCGGTGGGGGAGAGAGAGGGGCGGGGGGGAGAGAGAGGGGCGGGGGGGAGAGAGAGGGGCGGGGGGGAGAGAGAGGGTGGAGAGAGAGGGGCAGAGTGGGGGAGAGAGAGGGGCAGAGTGGGGGAGAGAGAGGGGCAGAGTGGGGGAGAGAGGGGCAGGGGGGGGCGAGGGGGGGGGCAAGGGGGGGGCGAGGGGGGCGAGGGGGGGCGAGGGGGGGCGAGGGGGGGCGAGGGGGGGGGCGAGGGGGGGGCGAGGGGGGGGCGAGGGGGGGGCGAGGGCGAGAGAGAGAGGGGGCAGGGGCGGGAGAGAGAGAGGGGCGGAGTGGGGAGGGAGGGAGAGCGGGGAGGGAGGGAGAGAGGGGGGGAGGGGAGAGAGGGGTGGGGAGAGTGTGAGTGGGGGAGAGAGAGGCAGGGAGGGGGAGAGAGAGGCGGGGAGGGGGAGAGAGAGGCGGGGAGGGGGAGAGAGAGGCGGGGAGGGGGAGAGAGAGGCGGGGAGGGGGAGAGAGAGGCGGGGAGGGGGAGAGAGAGGCGGGGAGGGGGAAGAGAGAGAGGCGGGGGGGGGGGAGAGAGAGAGGCGGGGAGGGGGGGAGAGAGAGAGGCGGGGAGGGGGGGAGGGGGGGAGAGAGAGAGGCGGGGAGGGGGGGGAGAGAGAGAGGCGGGGAGGGGGGGAGAGAGAGAGGCGGGGAGGGGGGGAGAGAGAGAGGCGGGGAGGGGGGGAGAGAGAGAGGCGGGGAGGGGGGGAGAGAGAGAGGCGGGGGGGGAGAGAGAGAGGCGGGGGGGGAGAGAGAGGCGGGGAGGGGGGGAGAGAGAGAGAGGCGGGGAGGGGGGGAGAGAGAGAGAGGCGGGGAGGGGGGGGAGAGAGAGGCGGGGAGGGGGGGGAGAGAGAGGAGGGGAGGGGGGGAGAGAGGCAGGGAGGGGAGAGAGAGGCAGGGGGGGGAGAGAGAGGCAGGGGGGGGAGAGAGAGGCGGGGGGGGAGAGAGAGGCGGGGGGGAGAGAGAGGCGGGGGGGGGAGAGAGAGGCGGGGGGGGAGAGAGAGGCGGGGGGGGAGAGAGAGGCGGGGGGGGAGAGAGAGGCGGGGAGGCGGGGGAGAGAGAGAGGCGGGGAGGCGGGGGAGAGAGAGAGGCGGGGAGGGGAGGGAGAGAGAGAGGCGGGGAGGGGAGGGAGAGAGAGAGAGGCGTGGAGAGGCGGGAATTGGGGGGAGAGAGACAGAGAGGGGGGAACAGAGACAGTGGGGGGGGGAGAGACAGAGGGGAGGGGAGAGACAGAGGGGAGGGGAGAGACAGAGGGGAGGGGAGGAGAGAGAAAGAAGGGGAAGAGAAGGGGAAGAGAAGGGGGGGGGGGAGAGAGAGAGAGAGAGAGAGAGAGAGAGGGGGGGGGGAGTGGAGAAAGGGAGAGGGAGAGTGGAGAAAGGGGGGGAGAGATAGAGAGAGTGTTAATGTTTCAACTTCCTGTCTCATTCTTCCTCAGGACTGCCAGTTCTCAAGTTCTACCACCGTCTGTTTGGAAGAAAAGCCATTTCAGATTCGAAATGTTATCTCTCTCCCTCTCTCCCCCACCCACCCACAGATGCCGCCAGACCTTTGAGTTCATCCAGCACTTTCTGTGTTGGTCTCAGAGTTCTGCAGTATTCTCCTTTTATTTCAAAGTCGCAGGCTGCTGTTGTCATTTTAATTCAAGTGACAGTCTGTTCTAATTGTATCTCACTGCTGTGTCTGGAAGCATTCCCAAAGTGATGTCTGCTTGAAATCTCACTTACCGGATTCAGGAGCACCGTAAGGAAGAGCTCACCGCCTCGAATACTTTTGTCCAGCTCCTTGGATCCTCCTGGATACTCGTTATAAAAGATCGTGTGTGTGAACAGTCCACAGGTTTGACGAGGCAGAACCTGGATGATGTGGTGAGGGTGGGAGACAGAAAAATCATTTGTCAAGTTAGCATTAATATCAGTTTGTTTCTGCGTACAGAAAGTTGTGGCATGTTTTCCATTGTGCAAGAAAGCACTGAACGTGCAGCCCATTTTCCATCGTGGAATCCAGACTGGAGAAGACCTTTCAAGAGGTCAGATGTCTTGAGGAAATTCATATTACAACAGTCCAGGTTACTTGATGAGTGACATTTTTCAGTTTTGCTGTCTATGAGCACCTGTGAAAGACTGTCAATTTTGAAATTGAAAATGTGAAAAGCTCCTAAATGTTTGACGACATTATCCATAACCCCCCAAAAAAGGATTGAGATTAAAATCTCTTGGCAAACATTCAATTATTCCCTTCTACACTTCAGATTATAAATCAACAGGATTAGAGTTGAAAATAACATCAAGAGTTGGAGGACTGTGTACAGTTCTAACTGCCTCACTGTGATTGATAATGGATGTGATTGTACAGGGGATGGTGTAAAGAAGATTCACCAGGATGTTACCCGGCCAGGGGCAAGTCAGACAAGGCTCAAAAGGCTAGTGTTATTTTCCTTCGAGCAGAGAAGGCTGGTGATGATATCCAAAGTACTGAGGGGCACAGATAGTGTAGATAGGAAAAACATTTCCCCTGAGTGGAGAGAGGCCAATAACCTCGGGCTGCAGACACAGTGGGCCAAAGGGCCTGACTCTAAAACGGAATTCATTCTGCTATGCGTAGCTATCATTTATGGTTTCTCAATAAGCGCAGTCACAGAATGATATGACGCTGACGCTGCCCAGCTCAGCCCATCAAGTCTGTGCACAGGACGCCATGTCTGCAACAGTTCTGCAAATCAGCATCATTACTTTGTACCAATCTCCCTCTTTTTTCCCATACCCTTGCATGCTATTTCTATCCTTTTTTTGCCTTTTGTATTCACTTGTGGGACATGGCTATCACGAACCCATCAGCATTTATTGCCCTAGTTGCCCTTGAGAAGGTGGTTGTGAGTTGCCATTGTGAACCACCAGAGCCCATGTGCTGGAGGTTGATCCACATGCCCTGAGGGAGGGAATTTCAAGACTCTGATCCAACACTGGAACTATTTCCAAGTCAGGAACTTGTGGGGGCAGTGTTCCCACATATCTGCTGTCCTTGTCCTTTTAGATGGAAGTGGTTGTGGGTTTAGAAGACGTTAAGGAAGCTTCTGCAGTGTGTCTGTCTAGAAAAATATTGGAGAGGTGTGGTGCAGAAAGAGAGGGACAGAGAGAGAGAGAGAGAGAGAGTCTGTTCAGAAGAGGAGCCATTTCTCTCTCTTTCCCCTCTACCCCCGCACCCCCCCTCCCCCCAATGGTGCTGACAGGCCTATTGAGTTCATCCACCGTTTTCTGTGTTTGCTTTAAACCCTGAATGAGGAGGATAGTGTTCAAGTCCCACTCTAGAGATTTGGCCTGAATTTCACTGCAATACTGGAGTGCTGCACAATTGAAGGAGGTGCAGTCTTTCAGCTGAGCCATGAAACTGAAGATGAGTTGAGGTGGTGACCTCATCGACATTCTCCTCTGAACTAACTTCTATGAAACAGATTAACCCATCACAGAGCCATACAGCATGGAAACAGACCCTTTTGTCCAACCAGTCCATGCCAACTATAATCCCAAACTAAACTAGTCCCACCTGCCTGCTCCTGGCCCATATCCCTCTAAACATTTCCTCCTCATGCACTTATCCAAATGTCTTTTAAATGTTGTAACTATACCTGCATCCACCGCTTCCTCTGGTAGTATCTTCCACACATGACCACTCTATGTAAAAAATACTTGCCCCTTGGGTTATTTCTCAATCTTTCTCCTCTCACCTTATAAGTATGTCCCCTCGTCTTGAAATCCCCCAACCCAGGGAAAAGGCACCTACCATTCATCTTATCTATACCCCTCACAACTTCATATTGTGGCAACTCGCTCTGTGCACGACAACAGCAGTTACACATCGGCTGTAAAGCATTTGGGAGATGTCCTGTCATTGGTTTTCCAAATGCAAGTCTCTTTTTCACTTCATTTCTAAGATTGAGCAATTCCAAGTGCAGCCGCTGGGGTAACAATAATAGACAAAAATCTCTCGTTGAAAGGGGAAGAGAGAGTTTTAAAAGACAGCGGATCTTAGAATCCCTACAGTGTGGAAACAGGCCCTTCGGCCCAACCAGTCCATACTGACCCTTAGAGCATCCCACCCAGACCCCTATATCCCATATATACATCCCAGGGCACTACAGCATGGCCAATCCACCCTAACCTGCACACCTTTTGACTGCGGGAGGAAACCGGAGCAAACCCACACGGACAAAGGGAGAATGTGGTGCAAACTCCACACAGACATTCGCCCAAGGGCGGAATCGAACCCAGGTCCCTGGCGCTGTGAGGCTGCAGTGCTAACCACTGAGCCACCGTGTAGCAGTTGATCCACAGCACTCCGCAAACGACTCAGGTATCTGTGGGTGGAAGCCACAACCACATTGAACTCTCAGAGATAGGGTACTCACCATGATACCATTGTGAATGAACCCTCTGCGATATCGAGCTGGCTTCAAGTGGGGATACTCCTCAGTACTGGTGACTCGAATTCCCCAGATGGATTTCCAGGCTTCATATAGCTGCTTGTGAACTGGATATACCCCTGAGTGATGTGGTGCCACTGCATAGCCCATGTCGATCGGGATACCGTGATCCTGCAAGAGTTCAAGGCTTTGATTAGAAAGGATTATTCTGAAAGACAATTCAGCGCATGCAGCCCTTCATTTATACACTCAAGGAACATGGCCTTAACCACCATTCCACTGACTGCAACACAATACAAGCAGAGAGTTCTAGTACAGCAAAAGTTAAGTGCATTGCTATAAAGCAAAGAACTGCAGATGTGGCAAATCTGAAACACAAACCAGAAAATGCTGGAGACACTCAGCAGGTCTGGCAGCTCCTGTAGAGACAGAAACCGAGTTAATGTGCTGAGTCCATTAGATGATAAGAAATAGGAGGAGGAGTAGGCTGTTCGCCCTGAGCCTCCTGAGTCATTCAATAGAATCAAGGCTGATTTGGCATTCCTCATGTTCACTTTCCAGCATTTTCTCTGGAACTCCTGATTCCCCTATCAATCAAGCATCTCAGCCTTGAATAGACACAAGGTCTCTGTGGCATGGAGTTCCAAAGACTTTCAACCCTCTCAGAGAATAAACTCCTCCTCATCTCAGTCTTAAACTGGCAACCTCTCTGACCAAGGTCACCGGACTCGAACATTAACAAGGTTAAGTATAGATTTAACGAGGTTGGTCAAAGTTATGAGGCGTTCTGTCAGAGTAGGTCAGGTAAAAGTATTCCTAGTGGAAGAATGTTTGTGGCCAGATGTAAACTGATTGGCAAAGGTATCAGAGGGAAGATTAGGAGAATTATTTTTATATAACAGTGAGTTACAACGTTCTGGAACATACCGCTGAAGATGCTGGAAGCAGATTTGACACTAACGTACAAAAGAAATTGGATCAATAGCTGGAGAGAAACGGCCTAGAAGTCGGGTAGAGAATTTACTCCTTCAGAGAGCTAGGACATCCACAATGGATCAAATGGGCTTTATTCAATTCATTCACAGGATGAGGACTAAACCAGCATTTATTACCCATCTCTAATTGCCAAGAGGTCAGTTATGAGTCGACCACATTGCTGTGGGCCTGCAGTCACATGTAGACCAGACCATTTGAAGATAGTAGTGTCCTTCGCTAAAGGACACTGGTGAACCAGATAGATTTTTCCCCAACAATCGACAATGATTTCACTGTTATCATTAGATGCTTAATTCCAGATTTTTTTTATTGAATTCAAATTCCACCAGCTGCGACAGCAGGGTTCAAAACCTGGGTCCCAGGACTTTCCCTGGATTAACAGTCCAGTGATTATAACACTAAACCATCAACTCTCCAATTCACTTTCCAGGTAATGGAGAGGACAGCCTATCCCCTAATTTCTTCACATCCATAATGGAAGAATGGATTTTTTTTTCTTCACATTGTGCCCTTAAATAAAACGAAACTGAGAGAGAGGTCAGCGAGGAGGTGACGGGGCAGGAGTGAGGGTTGGAGAGTGTTGGCCATCAGGTGATCTGTGACAAAGAGGTCAATGAGGGGGCAAGGGTGTTGGGGCTAGAGGCGAGGGTGAGGGGTGTTGGGACTCAGGGAGTCTGTGAGAAATTCTCTCAGTTTGTAGGGATCACATTGGTCAAAGTTTGTAGCTTTCAAAACAAGATGCCAACATTCATGTACCCTCCTCCCCTCAACTGCCCCTCCACAGACCCTCCCCAGTTGACTGAACGCTTACATTTCCCTCCGCCCTCCTTACTACAAAGCCATGTCTGTTTTGTAGCAGCAGAATGGGGTCATGGTGAGACACAGATCGGGAAGGAATGGTTTAAATCCCAGATTTCAGTTAGCAAGGTGCTGAAACATTCCCGCAATGCTGTCTGGACTACATTCCCAGTCACATCTATTTGGCACAAAGTTAACAGAAACTACGTTTTATAGAAACACTTCATTGGCGAAAAAGGGACTTGGGGTTACGCTGAGGTCACATAATGTGCTTCAGATATGCAATTTATTTTATTATTTCTAGTTTTATCTATTTGTTCTATTAAAATCAGGCATCAAGAAGTGCAAAGAAATGCCAGGACATAGTTGCTGAAAGCAGAAATGGATGGCTCAGCACAAGTTGAACAGCCATCAATATAATGAATTGTATTACAGTCAACAGTATTGAAGCTATGTTCAGTAAACAGATAAAAGTGGTCACATCGCAGAGCTGTGCGGATCAAGAAAAAGACAGCTCTCTTTATTCAGCTGGGCTCAGTCAACGAGGAAGGGAGGCGAAAGAGGAAGATCTTGTCAAGGCTTCAGCTGTTGCCTGATCTGACAACGGGACTTCTGGAGGAGACCAGTGGGATACAGTGCATTCTGTGGGGAGATGATCACTGATAGCACTGACCTGGAGCCCAGTCTCATGTTCACTGCTGTTTGCATGGCCGAGAGAGTCGGCGGGGGGAATAACGTGAAGCCACGCCACAGCTCCATGTTTCTGACACAGTGCTACATCTTCATTAGACTCCATCAGATCCATTCAGATAAATTCTCATTTCGCTGGCCTACTCCAACTGCTGAAGACAAATCACAGTGCCACTGAGAGTGCAGTGATTCCAACTCCTCCCCTGAATAAACTGTTCACAGTCGAACGGACAGACAGCAGGGAATAAGGGAGTAGGAAGCTACAATTTGACTGGACTGTTGAATGCATCGACCATCGACAAGGAAGTCTGAGCTGCTTTCTGTCCTGAACTCTTTCTAGAAGAAGCATCAGCAGTGTTTGTTCGGATGAGAGGATTCAGTGTCAGTATCTATAAATCAGGTCTGGCGTGGAGTTAAATCTCCAATCTCAGGGTTGAGGAATACCTCCTCAAAATGCTGGGCCACGTATCTGCGGAAGCCAACGATGCTTAATTCCATCTAATCTCATGGAGTCTACAAACGAGCAGGATAATAACACAGAGGACTTCTCGAGGTGAAATGGGCTATGTCTCTGCCTCTGAGCCGGAAGCTCTCAGTTCAAGACCCAATCCAGGAAATCATGGCCAAGGAAGACATGTTTACACTGCAGCCAAAAAGGTTGTGTTTCAAATTCTTTCCACATACAAACAGCAAGGAGTTAGAATCCAAGAGATTTCTGATGAACCAAGTGACGGAAAGGAAGATGGACACTCTACTGTCACCACCCATAGCTCTGGATTGCAGGGCAGATGTCAATGTGCATTTAGACTTAGAGTGAACTGCAGCACACTGCACAAATAGTATACTCTTGCCAAAATTAATGCAAATTAGTCTCATTATAATCGATTTTAGGTAATGCATTCCCCAAATGTTCAGTGAACAAAACAGTTTGCCAGGAAGTTTTGTTCAGATAAGGAATGTTCTTCAGGATCTTAGTCATTCTGTGAATGAGAAAAGGACTAACTGGGACGGCGATTTCAGCCCAATTTAGCAGGAAATGACCCATGCATTAAAAACAAACACCATTTTCTCGGAATTGCACTGGAATGCTGGCCTGTGAAGACTGAAGACTTCCACGCGAAATTCTGCCTTAATCGTTTAAAATAAATGGGCTCACAAAAATGCTTTGGATTTATACAGCAGCACAGACGCAATAAAATCTACCCAGGGTCATTCATAGTAGGAATAATGTATGATATTTAACACTGAAACATGTAAGGAGATATTACAATTACCAGATTGGTAAAAGATTGACCAAAGGTAGGTTTTCAGGATTGAGTTAGAGGAGGAGGTGTACTGGTGGAGAGGTTCAAGGAGGAGATTTAGTGGTTTAGAGTCCACCATTCACATAAGAATGGGCACCAGTGGTCGACTGATGAAAACCATGAATGCACAAAGACCAGAATTGAAGGAGCACAGAGGGTTGTAGCTGGGCTTGGGATGGTTACTGAGGTATGGAAGGGCAAGGTGATGGAGTGATTGAAAACAGAAGGATGAGAATTGTTAAAACGAAGGCATTGCCTGAGCAGAAATTAGCACAGGTCAGCAAATAGAGAACTAGATAGGGAGATTTCCTGAATGTCCACAATGGACTATCAGGCTCTCCGAATGAAACAAATTAGAATATAAAGTAACAAGGTACTCATAAAGGCTTAGTCTCCAGATATTAATTACAGCATAAAGTCCTTGGTAGCTGGTTCCTGTGAACTAATATTCTTCCAGCCTTGCTACTCAGCATTACCAAATCTGCTTGAATGTATTCCAGGAGATGTGATCTCCTCCTCCACTTCTAGCCCCACAATGCTGCCACTGGTCTACAAACATATCAATCCTCACTCTTTCTTACATTGTTATTGTTTCATGGGAACTGAGCATCACTGGCTAACCCTGAAAACCTTTCTTGGCCATCCTTAATTGCCCTTGAGCAGAGTGGCTTGCTCGGTCATTTCAGAGGGAAGAGTCAACCACATTTGTTTGGGCCTGGAGTCACACATAGGGACACCAGATTTTCTTTCCTAAAAGGTGAAGCAGGTGGGTTTTTTTTGCAACTATAGTTGTCACTATGGAATTCAAATTACACCAGCTTCCATGGAGGGATTTGAACCTGTGCCCCCAAAACATAGCCTGGGCCTCTGGCTTTGTAGGCCAATAACTTCACCATAATAACACCTTCTCCCCATCAATTAGATGGACAAACATTGTCAGTCTTCCTACCCACCTCCAAAATATGTAGAAATCATAATCAACAAAAAGTGTTCAAGCAAGGCAACTGGTTTCTCTTGTTGCTTAAGATTTTCTCCCAGTTGACTAGTCCTGCCTCTAACTCTCATGTTACTATAGTCTTGCTGACTCCAAAACAATTATGGAATGGCTGTAGTGCTAAAATTTAATTGCCTGCTAGAATTGCTCCAAAAAGATCCTAGAGTGCTCTCCAACCTGTTCAGAAATATTATGATGCACCTCTGGAGCAGATGGGACTTGAACCTGGACCTCCTGACTCAGAGCATGGACACTGCCACGGTGCCACAAGAGCCCTAAGATCCGAGAGTATTTAACCAATGTTTGAAGTGGCTCATCCCATCTTCTGAGATCTCCGAAAAAGAAGGCAGCTTCAACACTGCCCTTCAAACCCATGATGTCTAACATCTGGCGGGACGGGGGAGAGGGGAGTGAGGGACCTGCAAGCTCCCCTCCAGGTTGCAAGCCTCACTGACTCAGGGTGACACTGCCCTCCCCTCAGGATCATTTAGTCAAAGTCCTGAGACATTGTCCGTGCAAAACACGTAGAGCGCGCCTTCACAACATGGACTGCAGCGCATCAAGAAAGTGACTCAACGCCTACATCTCAAGGATTATTGAAGATGGGCAGCAAACACTGGCTTTGCTGATGACATCCACTTTGTGAGAATGAATGGATTAGGAGAAAGACAGCCTTGGTTCCCCCAGTGCAATTGATTGCCTGGAACAGAAAACTTGAGCAAAAGATAAATTATTTGCTTTGAAGCAAACGGACTGGGGCTGGGGTTGGGGTTAGTGAAAGATTTTCATTGACAGAAGGTCAGAATGGACCTCCCCATGGTCTGTCATTACAAAGCCACTGTGCGCTTGTGGGTGCATTGGAGCAAAGGAGAAGCAGATTCAAGTCCAAAACCATTGTGATTGGCTGAAGAAGGAAATCCTATTCGAATCTGTGGACATAAAGCTGATCCAGCAAAGCTCGAAAACAAGCAACCTGTATCCCAGCCCAAGCTAAGGGCAGACATAACAGCATTTGGCTTTTCTTCTTGACCTACACATCAGAGGCAAAATCCAAAATCATAAACAGTACTGCAAAAAGGTGATACTGTTCTTATTTAGTACTCAATTTATCCTCCTCCTTCTCGAGATTATGGTGCATAGAGTTGTATAGCATGGAAACAGACCCTTCAGTCCAACTCGTCCACGCCGACTAGATATCCTAAATTAATCTGGTCCCATTTTCCCGTGTTTGGCTCATCTTCCTCCATAATCCTTCCTTTTCATATTCCCATCCAGATGCCTTTTCAATGTAATTGTACCAGCCTCCGCCACTTCCTCTTCTCCATGCACGCACCACCCTCTGTGTGCAAAAGTTGCCTCTTCGATCCCTTTTAAATCTTTCCCCTCTCACCTTACACCTACACCCTCTAGTTGAGTTCTCCCCTACCTTGGGAAAAAGACCTTGGCTATTCACCCTATCCATGCCCCTCATGATTTTATAAACCTCTATAAGATTATCCCTCAGCCTCTGATGTTCCAGGGAAATTAACCCAAGCCTATTCAGCCCCTCCATTAGCTCAAACCCTCCAACCCCAGCAACATCTTCCCATAGCAGGGAAGACCAGAATTGAACACAGTATTCCAAAAGTGGCCTAACCAATGTCCTATACAACCACAACACGACCTCCCAACTCCTACACTCAATGCACTGACCAGTAAAGGCAAGTGTACCGAACACCGTCTTCACTGCCCTGTCTACCTGTGACTCCACTTTCAAGGAACTCCAAGGTCTTTGTTCGGCAATACTGCCCAGGACCTGACCAGTAAATCCTGCCCTGGGTCGCCTTACCAAAAATGCAACATTTAGCTTTTATCTAAATTTATCTAATTTAAATCCATCTGCTATTCCTTGGCCCATCAGATCCAGTTCCTATTATGTCTCAGATAACCTCCTTCAATGTCCACTTCACCACCAGTTTTGGTGTCATCTGCAAATTTACTAACTATACCTGCTATATTCATCCCCAAATCATTTTATATAAATGACAAAAAGCAGTGGACCCAATACCAATCCTTGTGGCCTACTGCTGGTCATAGGCCGTCAGTCCGAAAAACAGCCTCCACTACTGTACTCTGTCTCCTACCTTTTAGACGATAACTGAACGCAGTTCTACGTGAAATCTATTTAGTTTCGAGGAAGGACACTCAGCAGGCCATGCCTTCGACACAGCTATTTGATTTGAGCCATTGCCTCTACTCTTTCTCCAGAGTTCTGCAATAATCTTTTCCTCCGTTGGTCAGGTGCCCCCACAATTCCTTTCTGAGAGTTGTGACTGAGACAGTTTCCTTGCAGATAGGGAACTCTGTCTCACTGCAAGCTGTTGCATCAGCAAGAGAAATGTTCTCTCTATCCCACCTTGGGTTCCCTCTGCCAATGATTTTAAAACATGCCAGCCAGCAATTTGCATGAACATCAGATAACAAGGTGTAGATTAGATTCCCTACAGTGTGGAAACAGGCCCTTTGGCCCAGCAAGTCCACACCACCCCTTTTTGAAGCATCCCACCCAGACCCATCCCCATCCCCCTATAACCCACACACCCGTGAACACTATGGGCAATTTACCATGGCCATTCCACCTAGCCTGCACATCTTTGGACTGTGGGAGGAAACCGGAGCACCCAGAGGAAACCCACACAGACACGGGGAGAATATGCAAACTCCACACAGACAGTCACCCGAGGCTGGAATCGAACCTGGGTCCCTGGCGCTGTGAGGCTGCAGTGCTAACCACCGAGGCATCGTGCCGCCCAGAAATTTTTTAAATTCAACATTTCTGAAGAAGGGTCCAGACATGAAACGTCACCTCTCCTGCTCCTCCATTGCTGCTTGACCTGCTGTGTTCATCCAACTCTACACCTTGTTATTGCAGATTCTCCAGCATCTGCAGTTCCTACTAGCTCATTTGCATGAACATTGTTGGAGGTTTGGCATGTATCTGTTGCGTCTGAGCACAGCAAACCCTGTTGCAAGGCTGAACTGAGATCTGCTCCCATGGCCCTTTGACCCGTGTGGGTGGTGGCGGTGGTCTAGCAGGTATCTTCCCCGGTGTGCCCTACACTGCCCGCTGATATCCACTTGTTCCTTTGAGCCTCCTATGGTCAGACAATGGCAAACTCCATTGAGTGCCTCTGCAAACAACATCTTAGAACGTAAATAATCTACTGCAAAATCCATTACAAAAAAATCAAATACCCGAGACATTCCATCAAAATAAAAGAGCCTAGGATTGTTATATTAAAAAAAATCCTACTTTGTATGTACCTACTGCATAAACCATCTGGTTCTGATATCGGTCACTGTACATTCTCCTGTTCATGGACTGTCTTTTGAGAAGGACTTGAGAGTAATTCAACCTGTGATTTAGCCTGATCTGCAGCCCAGGTCGAGATCAAATGCCTACCAGAAAATGCATCAAAAGGAGCAGAACAGCAATCATTCAGGACTTTTCTTTTCAAAATTCCATGCTGTTACATTGAAGAGCTACAAAAGAGGCAAAATTCTCCCCAGAAAATCACCATCTTCAAACCACCTTTGACCCCTTCGCTTGTTTATGACGTTCTTTCAACCATTTCAATCAGGAAACATTGTCATGGATGGCAAAGGGTTGATTGAATTCAATAATAATAGACGATGGTGGAATGGGAAATGGTGATGCATAGTCCTATTGGACGAGAGGGCTGCTCTCTCATTAGAAAGAGATGATGGTCACATCACCAGATTGGTCTCGGAGGATACAGGTCTGAATCCCATTACAGCATCTAGTGGGATTTAAATTCAATGAATAAAGTGAAGCTCATCACTGTAATGGTGACTATAACTATTGTCATAACCAGCTTCTGGCTCACTAATGTCCTTTAGAGAAGAAGTTCTGCTGTCCTTACCAGGTCTCAGCTACATGGAACTCCAGACCATTGTGTGTGCTTCTGAACTTCCTTCTGAAATGAACATGGACTTCCTGGTCTAGGGATTGGGACATGCCACTGCACCACAAGAGAGCCCCCAAAGGTGAAGCTTGTATTCACTACAGATTTTTTTAAAAATTAACCTATTTTTCCAAATCAACCTGTTCAGTAATGTTCTGACACAGGTGGGACTTGAACCCCAGACCTTCTGATCTAGGGGAAGGACACTGACAGCCCCAAAAGATAGTGTTCATTTCAGTTTACAAGGTTAAGTGGGCGATTTAATTGAGCTGTTTAAGATGTTTGAAGGAATTGATGAGGTCAAAAGAGAGAATTTTTTTTTCTTCTGGGCAAGTGCAGAACAAGGAGTATAACCTTTCAATTAGAGCAAGACTATCCTGGGATAATGTCAGGAAACACTTTTCCACACAGATGCCACTGGAAATCTGCAAACACTCTCCCTCAGAAACCCCTTGAGGCTTCAAAATTGAGATTAGATTTCTGTTGTACATGTTTTTGATTAACTTGTTCAAGGCAGTGGGAGAGTCCGTGGTGATTTCACACTGAGAAGGTGACGGTGAGCCACTTCCTTGAACTGCTGCAATCTGTGAGGTATCAGGAGGGCAATCCAGCATCCTGATCCATTGACTAGCGATGAACCAAGAGAGGAGAATGGAGTAGAGTTATGGGTCAGCTGTGGATCCAACTGAATGGCAGAACACCCCAAGAAGCTGAATGGCCACCTTATGTTTCTAATGGCAATATGTTTTCCAAGTTGCCTGTAACTGTTGTGGAGGCAGGTTAAACTGAGGCATTCAGGAGATCAGTGAAAGATGATTTATATTGCAGTGATGTGCAGGGATATTGGGAAAAGGCAGGAGATTGTCACTGGGGACTAGACACATTATGGGCTGAATGGCCTCCTGAACTATTACAATTCAAAAGATTCTGCGAAGTGATGTTTGCATGGATCAGCTTTAAGGACTACGGCATCTTACCAATTTAAGCATCCTGCGTTAAAACACCTTTGTCTTCCGTTTACATTTGATTCAGGTGCTCAGTAAAACTTGCGGTGCACAGTCTCAGTAGTGCAGAGTAGATAGCCCATTCCCTCCCATGGTGCCATACTAGAATAGTACTGTTGGCTGGCACAGTGGCTCAGTGGTTAGCGGTGCCGCCTCACAGCTCATTGGACCCAGGTTCAATTCCACCCTCGGGTGACTGTCTGTGTGGAGTTTGCACATTCTCCCCGTGTCTGTGTGGGTTTCCTCCAGGTGCTCTGGTTTCCTCCCAGAGTCCAAAGATGTGCTGGTTAGGGTGGATTAGCCATGGGATATGCAGCGATAGTGGGTGGATGGTCTGGGTGGGATGCTCTTGGGAGGGTTGGTATGGGCTGAATGGCCTGTCCCCATACTGTAGGGATTCTTTGTTGGAGGAAACACTGAATCCTAAACATAATTTAATGTTGGCTACTGTTTAAAGCTCAAACACATGTTGCCCGAGGTGGGTAGATGTTACTTCTACCCAGCTTTCCAGACGGGGACATATCAGCGAATAAGTGCCACCCTGGAAATACCACCAGGAAGACTAGCAACACCCCCACAGGCTATGAACAGGTGCCTCTACGGTCCTCCTCAATCTCCATGAGGTTCCAGAAGAGTCAACCAACATCATGTTGGGGATGAGAGCCCTCAGTTACGCAAAGAATGTAGAGGCATTGGAGTTGCTATCCCAGGAGCAGAGAAGGTTGAAAGGAGGTTCCTTCAAGATCTTGAAGGGGTTTTTAATCAAGTAAGTAAGGAGAAAATGTTTCCTGTGGGAGAAGGGGAAATAACGTAGGCGAAAGGACCTTGGACAAATTGAGGAAAGTTTATTGTTAACAAAGCAAGTTAACAATGATCTGAAATACGTTGCCTGGAGGGGCTATGGAAGCGGATTTGATGGTAACATTCATGAGGGAATTGGAGAAAGACTTGAATGGACAGGAGTTGCAAGACTGTGGGGAAAGGACAATGATGTGGGTCGAAATAAAAATCTCTCCCAAACCGCTCTGATAGACAAATGGTATGTGCCATTCCACAATTAGTCATAGAGGTGTGCAGTACAGGAAAACAACGCACCTATCTATTCAAATTTTATTTTCCAGCACTTGGCCCACAGCCTCATATGCCTTTTCATTGCAAGTGCACATCTAAATATTTCTTAAATGCCGTGTGGGCTTCTATGGGCAGTGACTTTCAAATTCTACAAATTCGAGTGTTTTTGTTGAACGCATTATTCTGAGTTAGACACTGGGCAGGTTCTGAGATTCCAGTGATCTCTCAAGTGAGCCGGTCTCACAGAGTCTTCACTGCCCTCTCCTGAAGGGAACATAAATCCAAACTGTAACCTACCAGTGCAAACTGCTTGTTCAGCTTCATCTGCTCAGCCAAAACCGTCTCGTTGTGGAACAGATGCGGTTGCATGTGACTCCACATGTGGGGGAACCACCAGAACTCCTTCCTGTGTTTCAGCAGCATGTCGTCACCTTCATCTTCCTCATTGGCTCCTGCAACGAAACAGTCAAGAGGGCAGAGTTTTAGCAGAATGACCGAACACAACCACCAAGCCCAGCGAGTGGCTTCTGACCTGTAAGGCTCTGTGATGTGACCATTCACCGAAAGGGCTAGATCTAAAAGCAAAAAAAAAAGACTGGGCGATTGTAAAATAAATAAAACTAAATGCTGGAGAAACTCAACAGGTCTGGCAGCATTTGTTGAGAGGGCAGAGTTTTGTTTTTCCAGGTGACTCTTTTTCAGAACACCCTGAAACAAATCTGAAACCATGCACTGTGTTGAGATACAGTTTGATTAAAGCTGGCTACTAAACAAGATTCTTGGAGGGCTTGAAAGGGTAGACACAGAGAAGTTATTTCCGCTTGGGAGAGAGTTTTTTTTCTATTCATTTGTGGGATGTGGGATTCATTGACTGGGCCCAGCATTTCTTGCCCGTCCCTAGTTGCCCCTTGAGAAAGTGGGGCTGACCTGCCTTCTTGAACTGCTGCAGTCCACGTGCTGTGGGTTGACCCACAATGCCATTAGGGAGGAAATTGCAGGATTTTCACCCAGCAACAGGGAAGGAACAGCGATATATTTCCAAGTCAGGATGGTGAGTGACTTGGAGGAGGTGGTGTTCCCATGCTGCCCTTGTCCTTCCAGATGGAAGTAGGTTTGGAAGATGCTGTCTGAGGATCTTTGGTGAAGTTCTACTGTCTAGAACTGAAGGGCTTAATCTCAGAATAAGAACTGGTACATTCAAACCAGAGATGAGGAGGAATTTCTTCTCTAAGAGGGTTGTGAATCTGTAACCTTCCTTTTTGCAGAAGACTGCCATGGCTGGGCGTTAAGATTGAAACAGGAAGATTACGGGTTCTGAGAAAATGGCAGGAAATTGAAGTTGACAATTGAAGTTGACCAATCTCAATGATTGGTGCAGCAGACTCAATGGATTGAATGGCCTATTTCTGCTCCTATGGTTTATAGTCTTAACTGGCAGGACGGAGACAAAATGAGTTCTTTAATTCAAATACGGAGAGTTGTCATGACCTGGAATGCTCTGTCTATGAGGCTGGTGAAAGCAGTTTCAACAGTGACGCTCAAACCACCAACTGAGTCTACATTACTGTAGAGATTGTTCATGTAACCCACACAAATTTTTCTGTATGGACTGCACATGTGTCCTCCAAATATAATGGCCTGGAAAGGCAGTGTGAACCTTAGCCTTACAAATACAGATGGCCATAGGCTCAGCACCCATTCAGTACTGAGAGAGAGTGGTCCCAGCTAATGGGTCTGTAGCTGAGGTGAAAACGACATCACAAGAACGGGAAGAATGACAGAGGAGAAAATAAAAACCCAGCCCAAGAACGATGGGGTCTTTCACACCCACTCATTTGGCTGGAGAGGAGGCGCTTTGGTTAAAGATCTCAACTTAAAGTGTTGCCTCTGACAATGTTGCCCTCTATCAGTATGTCTGCTAGTTTACCTGACGGTGGACCTGAAACAATGTCCCTGGACTTAGAAGAGACACACATTGCTAAGCCAACGCAAGGTATCCAAATTTAATCTTGTGGTCAACTGCAAGGGGTTCGAGTTAATCCTAACCTTCTCTTTTAAAGTTTCAAATTTCTCCAATTATAGGGTCACATTTTACTTGCTCCTGTCAAATCCTGTTCACCTCTTAACCACATGCATGCTGACCTGCATTTTCTGCTGGTTAAACACGACAGATTTCAAAACTCTCTCATACTTATTTCCAAGTTCTAGTGCATCCTTGCTCCTCTCTATTTCTGTAGCTTTCTCCAATCCTTAACCCTCTGAGATATCTGTGCTCCTCCGATTCCATCCTCTTCAACTTCCCTCCAACATTGGTGGCTGTACCTTTAGATACCTGAGCCTGAAACTCCCTCATTCAACCTTTCTGTATTGTTCCTTGTTTAAGATGTCCCGTAAAACCAGGCTGTTTGACCATTTGCACTCACATATCATGTGACATATTGCCGTTCCTACACTGTCGCTGGGTCAAAATCCTGGAATTCCCTCCCTAATAACATTGTGGGTCAAGCCACCACAGGAGGACTACAGCGGTTCAATTTTGCTTCATCCCTCTTCCTCCAGTGTGATCACAGAGATAAGTCCTGAGGACACAGACTATTTGTCATGTGATGTACCTATCTATAGCACCTTTTATTTCTGTTACCATTCTGTTCAACTGCACTGGGAGCATATAAATCAGAAAATGTCACTAAATCTATATGACGTATTAGTTGGACCAAACCATATAGTGAACTGTTTTGGTCACCTTCTGGAAGGAGAGATATACTGGCATTGGAGGCAGTCCAGAGAAGGTTCACTTGGTTTATCCAGGGTATGGAGGGATTGTTTTATAGGGAGAGGTTGAGTAATTTGGGCTTGTACTCGTTAGAGTTTAGGAAAATGAGAGGAGACCTTATTGAAACATACAAGATTCTTACAGGACTTGACAGAATGCCCCTTGTGGGGCAGTCTAAGCACAGAGGACATGTTACTCTAAGAGTAACAGTTACACATTTAAGACAGCAATGAGGGGGAGTCTCTTCTGTCAGAGAATAGGAAAACTGTGGTATCTTTTCTCTCCTCCGTGGGCTGTCGAGGCTCTGTCATTAAGTATATTCAAGGCAGCGATAGATTTTTAATCAGTGAAGGAATCGAAAGATTTTGGTAGATGCAGTTAAGTGGAGTTGAGAATTCTTCAATGAGAAATAATGCCAGTATATCGCTCCTTACAAAAGGTGACCAAAACAGTTCACTGTATCCTAGGTACGGTCCAACTAATACATCATATAGATTTGCTGATTTATATACTGAACAGAATGGCAACAGAAATAAAAGGTGCCACAGATAGATACACCACATGACAAACAGTCTGTGTCCTCAGGACTTATCTTTGTGATCACACTTTAATATTGCAACGAATTCCCTTGGTGCACTTCCTCCCTTTTCAATCCGATAACCCACAGCCACAAGGACATGTGGGCTTGACGAAAACACGAACCACTGGTTTGGTTTCTGCAAGGAAACAAAGGGGTTGGGGCTTGTTGTTCTGAAACCCCAGCTCTGGATCAGTTTACAACATCTATCACACAGTAAAGGCAGCACTAAGCAGACACCCAAGGGATTCCCACAAAGTGCTTTGCTTCATCCAGGTTTAGCTGTGCTCAAGCTAAGGTCACCATCCAATTCTTCTCTTCACAATGGATCACATTATGCTGGATCCATTTGTCTGACTTCAGGGTCCTTTTAACCTTCCTACTCAAATCTTTCTTTTCAATCTCCTACCTTCATCACATTTCACCTTCTGTCTCTCCTCTTTTTTTAAAATAAATACTCTCTCCGCATTCCAAAGCTTTACCAAATGGTTCACGTCAGTCCTCGGTCTCTGCCCTTCCTCACCCAACACGTACCAACAATGTTCATTTGTATAGCACCGGTGTACAGTCTCCCCGGGATGATTCACTAGGGTTATTGTGAAAACCCAATTGACCATCAGGTAAAATCCAGCAAGATGGCAGCAGGGTAAGGTGCTCCATTGGGAGGTGCACTCTCCTCGCCTTCTCCCTTTCCTTTTCCTTCTTTTTCTCTCTCCTCTCCGCAGTGATTCTATCTCCCAGCTCCCACAGCACCTTCTGCCCTTTAAAGTGCCCACTGAAGGAGTCGGGTCGTGACCAGGAACCATGTGGCGGGATCTGAACATGCAGACCGTGTCCTGCAACAACAACTGATCGAGTGTGGACTGCAGTGATGTCGGTGGTGACAGTGAGACCGGGCCGGTGAGACAGCGATGGCAGTGAGAGGGCGACAGGTGCGACAGCAGGGACGGTGAGGCGGTGACGGCGGCGAGAGCGGGGACAGTGAGGCGGTGACAGCATTGAGACAACAACAGCAGCCTAGTGATTGGAGTGCTGTCTGTACCATGATGGAGATGGGTCTTGGGACTCAGATGTGAACTTTGTTTATCTTGCTTACTTTAATTTGGGTTTTTGTAACCTGGTGAGCGCCAGTGAATGGCGACTGTGCACTTTTCGCTGTACTTATGTCCTCCTATACTTAGTACAAATAAATAAATCTAACATTGGAGATCTAACCCAGACAAGCGATCCAAAGCTAATGGCTGCTTTTGGCAAACATTCCTAACATGAATGGGAGAGTCACGAAGTGTCTACAGTTCTGAAACCAAAACAAAGATCGTTGGAGAAACTCAACAGGTCTGGCAGCATCAGTGGAGAGAAAGCAGAGTTAACGTTTTGGTTTGGAATGGAAGAAGAGTCATACTGGACCAGAAACGTTGACTCTGCTTTCTTTCCACAGATACTGCTGAGTTTCTCCAGCAATTTCTGCTTTGGTTTCTGATTTCCAGCACCCACAGTTACTTGGTTCTTTCTCCCCTCCCCCTCTACAGGCCTGATCCCATCTTCAGTTCAGCAGCTGGTGGTTATGAGGCCGTGGGTGCCATTCACAGCCCTTCTACACCCACACGTTGTTCCTCCGTGCATCTCAGGACAGTCTCCTTCTGCTTTGCAGCATCATTCCTACCGACACTTATTGAGCCCTGCCTTCCGCAGACCTTCCTTATTTATTACTTTCCCCTGTCTCCACACATGATAAGAACAAACAATCGTGCCTCCAACTTTTCCCACTTCTGCTGAGTGGCCATCAATCTGAAACGTTCAACCTTTGTTCATCTCTCCACCAACGATCTTGCAGCAATCCCTGCCTTGCCCAGAGATTTTCAGTAGCGGCAGTGCTGTACTTTTCTGACAGACCTATAAAGGCAAACACTGCAAGAACAAATACATTGCGTAAGGTCCCAGCAGAAAAGCTTGTGTTCAGGTCAGAAGTTAAAATCCATGAATTTTGTATTATCTGATACCACTTTCAGAAAAATTCTACGCCAAGGCAATATAACCAACAGCTGAGCTGGTCACAAAAAGCCTGATCCTCTCTTCACCTTGACATTACTGTCTGGTTTAAACACTGAGCTTTTTTTTTCCTTAGTACAGTGATGCCAATACAGCAGATGAGTGGAATCAGGGGTTTAAGCCAGAATGCAATTTCAGTGATGCTCACAACTCATCCCCTGGGTCACAAGCTTACTTCAGTAAAAGAAGCTAAATCCCAGTTTTATTACATGGGATTGCTGGCTTGTGATTGAGGACTCCAGGGCTGTGCTCTCCAATTCCAGGTCACCCTGTTCAAACTGAAAGTTGATTTCACTAGAATTAGGTTTGATTGTCAGGTGTACTCAAATACAGGGGAACACCAACTGACCAAAAAACCTACAGTGTCCTTTTCCAGCACCATGTTAGGTGCAAAAATACCTGGGTTAAAAAAAAAAATCTGAGATATAAGTTTCAAAAAAGTGAAGAAATAAATTGAAAGATCAGCACTTGCAGTCCTTGTGAACTGGGCACAGAGAATCGAAGGTTCGAAATCTTCGGTATAAATTAGAAAAATGAAGAAATAAAAGGTAAGAGTTCGGCATTACAATCCTCCGGTTCGAAAGCAGGGAGCCCACGCGGGGCCTCCTCTTGAGCCTGGGGGTCCGCAATGGGCCGCCGCTCGAGGCCAGGGGTCCGCACCGGACTTCACCCTGAGGCCGTGCTGGGCCTCCCCGCAAGGCTGGGGATCCGAGCTGGGCCTCCCCGTGAGGACGGGAGTCCGCGCCGGGCCTCCCCTCGAGACTGCTGGGAGTGCGTTGTACGGTGTGTTATGTAAGAGGAGACTGTGGCGCAGTATCAGTTTCACTGGGCTCACAATCTACAGTCCCTATTATTCTGAAAATGGGTTTGCATCCCACCAGGGCAGATAGAGAAACCTAAAATTCAGTAAATACCTGGAATTTTAAGAAGTGCTCATCTAAAGATGGCCACGTGACCATCGTCAATCTTTGTAACTCATGTCCTTTGGGGAGGAAATCTGCTGCCCTTACACAGTCTGGCCTCCTGTGACTTTAAACCCATAAAGTGACAGGTAATTGCCCTCTGAAATAGCCAAGAAAGCCTCTCAGCTCAAGGATACAAAGGAACAGGCAGTAAATGCTGGCCCGGCCAGCGATGCCCACATCCCTTAAACAAACGTATAATCTCTCTCCTGCTTATGGCACAAGCTGCAGTGAGCGCAAGTATAATTGTGCTATTAGGCTGTGCAGTTTAACTGTGCACAGTTATCAAGCTCCATGCATTGCTCTCCCTCCTGTGAAATCCTTTGATCCACAACTGCACGACGAGAAAAGCTGACTGGAGGAGCGGTCATTCCATCTTCTTTCTGCTGGACTGCAGCCCAAAGAATAAAGACACAGAAAACGGGAGCAGAAGTAGCCCTCAAACGTAACGCATCACAACCACATAAACAATCTTAGAAAGTCAACACAACCCTGAACGGTTTCTGCAAAGTCAATTCGAACAATTGTCTTATAACCACGCCTAAAACGGAAGATTTCACTGTTGCTTGTGGGAGCTTGCTGTGCACAAATTGATGGCTGGGTTTCCTGCATGGCTGGAAGATATACTCATTAAAAAGTGCTCTTGCTGTAAAACACTTTGAAACATGCTCAGATCACCAAAAGGCTCTGTTTGATTTCTTTTCATTTTCCCTTTGGATGGGGGTGTCTTTGCTGCCAACCCCCAGCTGAGTGGAGGGTTAGATTATTTCAGCTGGTGTTTAAGACTTTCAACGACACTGGATGGATCTGGAACCACGCATACTGTTAAAAATGGCAATTTTCATAAAAGACATTGAAATTTTCACACCAAGTCATGATCATAGAATCATTGAATCCGTACAGTGTGGAAGCAGGCCAATCGGCCCATCATGTCCACACTGACCCTCTAATGAGCAGCCCATCCAGTCCCCACAACCCACTATCCCCCAATCTTATCTCCATAGACCTGCACTTCCCATGGACACTGTGGCCAATCCGCTCTAACCTCACATCTTTAGACTGTGGGAGGAGAGCAGCGCACCCGGTGGAAACCCATGCAGCTGTGAGAATGATGTGAGGGTGGAATCGAACCCAGGGCCCCAGGGGTTTGAGCTCAAACATCAGTGATGTCGTTGTGAGTTAACTCTTCATTCTGGAGTAGAATTGCTGGAGATGGATGTTACAAAGAGATTTTCTTTTCAATCTTTTGTGCCACGTTCCTTGCCAAGCCCAAGCATTGATTGCCCACTTCTAATTCATAAAATCCCTGCAGTGCACGAGCAGGCCATTCAGCCCACCGAGGCCAGTGGATTCCCCATGGCTAACCCACCCAGCCTGCACAAACCTGGATCTTAGGAGGCGATCTAGCACGGCCAATCCATCTAACCTCCTTTGGACTGTGGGAGGAAACCGGAGCACCCGGAGGAAATCCACACAGGTATGTGAATGATGTGAGGGTGGAATCGAACCTGGAGCCCCAGGCACTGTGAGGCTGAAGTGCTAACCACTGAGTAACCATGCTATGGCCTTGGTAATTTTGACGGACGACTTCTAAGGATCTTCACAATGTAGCCAAATAAAAAGATTAAATTTCTGGACAGAACGAACCAAGAGGACAATTGCAATGGCAAAAGAGCTGCTGCAATGCAATATTTCCCAACATTCCTTTCCCCAACTGCCCACCAGCACCGTAGCCAAACTGTGTCTCAAAAATCACCTTTTTACATTCTTGCACTAGATGCAGGCTGTTCGCTCCAGATTTTTATGGAATAAGCCATCTGCCAATGATGGGATTCAAACCCATGTCTGAGAACTTTAACAACGCTAATTCTGAAGAAATGTCATACTAGGCTTGAAACATTTATACTTTTCTGTGTCCACAGATGTTGCCAGACCTATTGTATTTCTTCAACATTCTTTGTTTCTTTCAGATTTGAAGCATCTGCAGTATTCTGTGGTACGGTGGCTCAGTGGTTAACACTACTGCCTCACAGCGCCAGGGACCCGGGTTCGATTCCATCCTCAGGTGACTGCATGTGTGGAGTTTACATGTTCTCTCTGTGTCTGCATGGGTTTCCTCCCACAGTCCAAGGATGTGCGGGTTATGTGAATTGGCCATGTTTAATTGCCCATAGTGTCAATGGATATGCAGGCTAGATGGGTTATCCATGGAAAATGCGGGATTATCGGGATAGGGAAGGCAGGAGCAGGTCTGGGTGGGATGCTCTTCGAAGGAATGCTAACTGAAAGGAGTAGAGATGTTGTAAATCAGAGACACAAGCAGGTAAAGCTCAGCAGCATCTATGAACAGTAATCAAAGTTAATGTTTTGGGTTTGGTGACCTTTCCTCAAAACGGGTTGTTGCCAGCCCTACTGAGGTTTTCCAGCAATTTTAGAGCATTGGTGTGGACTCGATGGGCCAAATGGCCTGCTTCTGCACTGTACAGATTCTATGATTTATCTCAAAGACATTAGTATGGCTCCTGGATGACTAGCCTAGTAACATCACCACCGTGCCACCTTATAACTCAACAAACACTGTTTATCTGTGCACACAACTTGCACCTCTGTCAGGTAAAACGATCATTTTGGTTTGGCTGCGCTCACTGTGTCGTGAAATCTGAAAACCTGCAACTGATGAATCCTGCAAATTGAAATAGTACGCCGAGCAGCTCCGGATTCCCAGCCTTGTAAATCATTTCACATGCTGTGTGTCAACGGCAACAATTTTCCCATCTGTCAGCCCCACTTCCTCCTCATTTGCTGACATATTTTTCTAGTCTGCCCATTGCCATTCCTCTCATTGCTCACCTCCAGGAAGGCATTCCCCAGCTAATGTGAATCCGCCATCTGCTGGACGCACAAACACTCAGAAGTCTCCAATGACCTTGTTACTTGGCTCCTACCAAAGTCTGCTGCATTCATCAATTAGGATTAAAACAAAATGACACAGGGTCAATTATTAAGGAGAGGCAGTGTGACTACGCTGATGTAACTTGCTTCCTTTGCAGGAATTCTTATTAAAATTACAGCTTCTCTGTTGGCAGTGACATCCACTTTCTCCTTCACCTGGGAAAGCCAGATCATGCAGCAACAAATCCATCTATCATGGCCGGGCTTCCGATACTGCTTTATTAAAGCAACCATGAAGGAAAGAGACAGAAGGGCAGCGCGGTGGCTCAGTGGTTAGCACTGCTGCCTCACAGCGCCAGGAACCCCGGTTCGATTCCACCCTCCGGCGACTGCAATGGTGTGCAGGGATGTTAGGAAAAGGCAGGAGATTGGCACTAGGCCATGGTGGCAGTGCAGACTTGATGGGCTGAATGGCCACTTTCCGCACAGTTACAATTACAGTTAGATTCTGTGAAGTGATGTTTGTATGGATCAGCTTTAAGGACTACAGCATCTTCCCAATTTAAGCATCCTGTGTCAAAACACCTTCCTCTTCAGGTTACATTTGATTCAGGTGCTCAGTAATACTTCCTGTGCACAGTCTCAGTAGTGCAGAGTAGATCGCCCACTCCCTCCTATGGTGCCGTACTAGAAGAGTACTGTTGGCTGGCACAGGGGCTCGGTGGTTAGCGTTGCTGCCTCACAGTGCCAGGGACTCGGGTTCGATTCCACCCTCAGGCAGTTGTCTGTGTGGAGTTTGCACGTTCACCCTGTGTCTGTGTGGGCTTCCTCCGGGAGTTCTAGTTTCCTCCCACAGCCTGTACATGTCTAGTTTAAGATAGGCTGGCCATGCTAAATTGCCCCATACTGTCCAGTAGGGCTTGGGGTATCAGCCATGGTAAATGTGGGCTTATAGAGGGGGAGGGGTGTCTGGTTTTCAGACTGTTGGTGCAGACTCAATAGGCTGAATGTGCACTTTTGGAGTTCTGTGATTCTAAGTAGCCCTTCAAGGCTATTATATAATCACAACAGAGTTCTACAATTTTGAAACCTAACTCCCCAACCTTTCCTTTGCTCTATGTCCCTTTGATAAATTTCACAAACAAACACAAGTTTAAAGATAAACAGTTCATCTGGAACCAAGTGATTTTTGCAGGTGCAAGTTCAACATTTCTCCATCCTTTAGAGGTCAAACATTGCCCAACCTCACCCTGAAAAGGTTGGATCGAGGTTTCAGACCATGCCATTTAGCCTTAAACTGCCCAACAACAAAAATGGTTTCTCTCTCCCTACCCTCTCTGCACTTAAAACTTTAAAACACAAGTGAAGCTTTTACATTTCACAGGCTGCAAACCTTAATCCAGTTTAATCCCATTTCCGCGCTGTATTCCCAAATCCTTTTACAGCCTGCCATCTCAAATTCAATCCTCATCCCTTGAAAAATGGACAATCTCTTACTTTTGGTCAGAAAATAGTTACTGTTAACTGTCTGTGTTAACAACAATTCCCAAGATGATTCTGTACAGTCGTAAAATCACAGTTTACTTCAGAGACACACAGCTGCATTTATTTCAGAATGCAGTGGAGTAAAGCTCAAATTGCAGGCTAGAGAGAAAAGGCAGACTACCTCCCTTATGCCGACCATTTATTCCTGAATAGTCCCAGAGCATGACCTGAAATAAACCCACTCAATGATGAACGTTGAGAGTTTCTGACATTGTGACAAGGCACCATCTAAATGCAGGGCTCGTTCCTTCCAGCAGACTAATGGGCTTTGATAATGTGAGGTCCAAATGTCAACAACAGTAAGCTCAGTGTCAGAGCCTGAGAAAATATCCTTTGACTTTCTTCTGACCAATAGCTCCAAGGCATTGACATGAATAAATGCCTCACAAACAGTACCAGAAATTAAATAATCATAAATCTGAATTCGAAGAGCATGCACTGGGCACATTTCTTTGCCCAAAACTCATTTTTAAACACATCATGGTTCCTTGATACTTGGCAGCTGCATGGTAAATAAGCTTTTGATGCACACTGCAATAAACTGAGAATTGCAGAGAGTCAGAGACATTTACAGTGCGGGAGGGCATTCTGTCCATCATGTCCATGCCGGTCAACAAAGATCTGATGACAATGTTCTAATCTTCCAACTCTTGCTCCACTGCCCTGGTGACCCTGGCATTGCAAGTGAGCATCTAAATACTTTATAAACATTAGGAGGGTTTATGAATCAAAGACCTTTTCAGACAGTGAGTTTGAGACTCCCAGCACCCTTCGTGAAATAAATTCAACTCTCCTTTCAGACTATAGTGCCAAACTTAGACATAGACATAGAACATTACAGCACAGTACAGGCCCTTCGGCCCTCGATGTTGTGCCGACCTGTCATACTGATCTCAAGCCCATCTAACCTACACTATTCCATGTACGTCCATATGCTTATCCAATGACGACTTAAATGTACCTAAAGTTGGCGAATCTACTACAGTTGCAGGCAAAGCGTTCCATTCCCTTACTACTCTCTGAGTAAAGAAACTACCTCTGACATCTGTCTTAAATCTTTCACCCCTCAATTTAAAGCTATGCCCCCTCGTGCTTGCCGTCACCATCCTAGGAAAAAGGCTCTCCCTATCTACCCTATCCAACCCTCTGATTATTTTATATGTTTCAATTAAGTCACCTCTCAACCTTCTTCTCTCTAATGAAAACAGCCTCAAGTCCCTCAGCCTTTCCTCGTAAGACCTTTCCTCCATACCAGACAACATCCTAATAAATCTCCTCTGCACCCTTTCCAAAGCTTCCACATCCTTCTTATAATGCCGTGACCAGAACTGTACACAATACTCCAAGTGCGGCCGCACCAGAGTTTTGTACAGCTTCACCATAACCTCTTGGTTCCGGAACGCGATCCCTCTATTAATGAAAGCTAAAACACTATGCCTTCTTAACAGCCCTGTCAACCTGGGTGGCAACTTTCAAGGATCTGTGTACATGGACACCGAGATCTCTCTGCTCATCTACACTACAAAGAATCTTACCATGAGCCCGGTACTTTGCCTTCTGGTTACTCCTACCAAAGTGCATCACCTCACACTTGTCTGCATTAAACTCCATTTGCCACCTCTCAGCCCAGCTCTGCAGCTTATCTATGTCTCTCTGCAACCTACAGCATCCTTCATCACTATCCACAACTCCACCGACCTTAGTGTTGTCTGCAAATTTACTAACCCATCCTTCTATGCCCTCATCCAGGTCATTTATAAAAATGACAAACAGCAGCGGACCCAACACCGACCCTTGCGGTACACCACTAGTAACTGGTCTCCAGGATGAACATTTCCCATCAACTACCACCCTCTGTCTTCTTTCAGCAAGCCAATTTCCGATCCAAACTGCTATGTCTCCCACAATTCCATTCCTCCGCATTTTGTACAATAGCCTACTGTGGGGAACATTATCGAACGCCTTGCTGAAATCCATATACACCACATCAACCGGTTTACTCTCATCTACCTGTTTGGTCACCTTCTCAAAGAACTCAATAAGGTTTGTGAGGCACGACCTTCCCTTCACAAAACCGTGCTGACTATCCCTAATCAATTTATTATTTTCTAGATGATTATAAATCCTATCCCTTATAACCTTTTCCAACAATTTACCAACAACTGAGGTAAGGCTCACTGGCCTATAATTACCAGGGTTGTCTCTACTCCCCTTCTTGAACAGGGGAACCACATTTGCTATCCTCCAGTCATCTGGCACTATTCCTGTAGACAATGACGAGTTAAATATCAATGCCAAAGGCTTGGCAATCTCGTCCCTGGCTTCCAAGAGGATCCGAGGATAAATCCCATCCGGCCCAGGGGACTTATCTATCTTCACCCTCTGTAGGATTTCTAATACCTCTTCCTTGTGAACCTCAATCCCACCTAGTCTAGTAGCCTGTATCTCAGTATTCTCCTCGACAACGCTGTCGTTTTCTAGAGTGAATACTGCTGAAAAATATTCATTTAGCGCTTCCCCTATCTCATCTGACTCCACACACAACTTACGACTACTATCCTTGACTGGGCCTAATCTTACTTTCGTCATTCTTTTATTCCTTAAATACCTATAGAAAGCCTTAGGGTTTACCCTGATCCTATCCGCCAACAAATTCTCATGTCTCCTCCTGGCTCTTCTGAGCTCTCCCTTTAGGTCTTTCCTGGCTACCTTGTAGCCCTCAAGTGCCCTAACTGAGCCTTCACATCTCATCCTAACATAAGCCTTCTTCTTCCTCTTGACCAGAGATTCCACCTCCTTTGTAAACCACAGCTCCCGCACTCTACAGCTTCCTCCCTGCCTGACAGGTACATACTTATCTAGGACACACAGGAGCTTTTCCTTGAATAAGCTCCACATTTCTAATGTGCCCATCCCCTGCAGTTTCCTTCCCCATTCTATGCTCCCTAAATCTTGCCTAATCTTATCGTAATTGCCTTTCCCCCAGCTATAACTCTTGCCCAGTGGTATACATCTATCCCTTTCCAACACTAAAGTAAACATAACAGAATTGTGATTGCTATCACCAAAGTGCTCACCTACTTCCAAATCTAACACCTGGCCGGGCTCATTACCCAGTAACAAATCTAATGTGGCTTCGCCCCTTATTGGCCTATCTACATACTGTGTCAGGAAGCCCTCCTGCACACACTGGACAAAACTGACCCATCTATAGTACTCGAACTATAGTGTTCCCAGTCAATATTTGGAAATTGAAGTCCCCCATGAGAACTACCCTGTCTCTCTCACTCCTATCGAGAATCATCTTTGCTATCCTTTCCTCTACATCTCTGGAACTATTCGGAGGCCTATAGAAAACTCCCAACAGGGTGACCTCTCCTTTCCTGTTTCTAACCTCAGCCCATACTACCTCAGTTGACGAGTCCCCAAACATCCTTTCTGCAACTGTAATGCTGTCCTTGACCAACAATGCCACACCTCCGCCCCTTTTACCATCTTCTCTGTTCTTACTGAAACATCTAAATCCCGGAATCTGCAACAACCATTCCTGTCCCTGCTCTGTCCATGTCTCCGAAATGGCCACAACATCGAAGTCCCAGGTGCTAACCCATGCTGCAAGTTCACCCACCTTATTCCGGACGCTCCTGGCATTGATGTAGACACACTTCAATCCAACTTCTTGCTTGCCGGTGCCATCTTGCTTCCCTGAAACTTTATTTCGGACCACCCTGCTCTCAACCTTTTCTATAGTCGAACTACAATTTTGGTGCCCACCCCCCTGCTGAATTAGTTTAAACCCACCCGAACAGCCTTAGCAAATCTCCCCCCCTCCAGGATATCGGTACCCCTCTGGTTCAGGTGAAGACCATCTTGCTTGTAGAGGTCCCACCTACCCCAGAAAGAGCCCGAATTATCCAAGAATCCAAAACCCTCCCTCCTGCACCATCCCTATAGCCACGTGCTCAACTCCTCTCTCTCCCTATTCCTCACCTCACTAGCACGGGCAACAAACCAGAGACAACAACTCTGTTCGTCCTAGCTCTCAGCTTCCATCCTAGCTCCCTGAATTTCTGCCTTAAATCCCCATCTCTCTTCCTACCTATGTCGTTGGTGCCAATGTGGACCACGACTTGGGGCTGCTCCCCCTCCCCCTTAAGGATCCCAAAAACATGATCAGAGACATCACGCACCCTGGCACCTGGGAGGCAACACACCAACCGTGAGTCTCTCTCGTCCCCACGGAACCTCCTATCTGTCCCCCTAACTATGGAGTCCCCAATGACTAATGCTCTGCTCCTCTTCCCCCTTCCCTTCTGAGGAGCAGGGACAGACTCTGTGCCAGAGACCTGTACCCCACTGCTTTTCCCTGGTAAGTCGTTTCCCCCCCCCCCAACAGTATCCAAAACGGTATACTTATTGTTGAGGGGAATGGCCGCAGGGGATCCCTGCACTGCCTGCCGGTTCCCTTTCCATCCCCTGACCGTAACCCATCTGCCTTTTTCCTGTACCTGAGGAGTGACTACCTCCCTGTAACTCCTCTCAATAACCCCCTCTGCCTTCCGAATGATCTGAAGTTCATCCAGCTCCAGCTCCAGTTCCCTAACGCGGTTTTCAAGGAGCTGGAGTTGGGTGCACTTCCCGCAGATGTAGTCAGCAGGGACACTAGTGGTGACCCTTACCTCCCACATTCTGCAGGAGGAACATTCAACTGCCCTGACCTCCGTTCCCATTATTCTAAATTCCCAAAGACTTTAAAAAAATAAAAAATAAACTTGTTACCTTACCTGTTATGTTTCGAGATACCTTCATAGCCTTAATGGGAATGCAAATCGTTTTCCTTTCATGTTTAGAAAATGCCTTTTTTGTTGAAACCAGATTGAAGTTGTGAAATTATCACCTATACTTATATCTTTCTTTTTCTACTTCTGAAACTAAGAGCTTGTACCTAGGTGTTTTATATCTGAGACAGCACTGTGCGTGCCAACATTGTATACTTCTGATTGTGGATGATCAGCCATGATCATAATGAATGGTGGTGCTGGCTCGAAGGGCCGAATGGCCGACTCCTGCACCTATTGTCTATTCTCACGGTACTCTTACACCCTGTACATTTTACGTGACAATAAAATCTAAATCTGAATCCTGCCTATAATACAGAAATGAGAATTGCATCCAGTAATCCAGTTGTGGCCTAACCAGCATTTTGTACAACCCTGACACATCCTCCCAGCTCTTACATTCATGCTTCATTCATGCCTAATAAAGGCGAGTATCGCAGATGTTTTCTGAACCGCCTTGTCTCCCTGCCCTACTACTTCTAGGGTTTCCATGCTGTGCATCTCTATGACTCTGTGGATATGCACAAAGTCACAATTTTCCAGGGTCCTATCATTCACGGTGAAACCCCTTGTCTTGTCAGCCCTTTACAAAGTTCATCGCCTCACGATTTTCCAGATTGGATTCTGTTTGCCTCTGCCCCGCCCAGCTGGCTTCTTCCTGTGGTTTACAGCTATGCTCCTCACTATTTACCACTCCTAGTGATCTTTGTGTCATTTCTTAGTCATACCTCTCACATTTAAAATTCAAATCATTGACGTACACCACAAAAAAAAAACAAGTCAGCCTGGTAAAGCTTTGCTGCCCTCCCTCAAGAGCAGGAGCATCCTTCCTCCAAAAAAAGCGACCAAAACTGCACACAATATTCTAGGTGTGGTCTCACCGAGGCCCTGTACAAATCTAACAACACATCCCTGCTGCTGTACTTAAAGCCTCTCACAATGAAGGCCACATACCATTTGCCTTCTTTACCGCCTGCTGCACCTGCATGCTTACCTTCAGCGACTGGTACACAAGGACACCCAGGTCCCACTCACACTCCCCTCTCCCAATTTACGGCCACTCAGGGAGTAATCTGCCTTCTTGCTTCCTAAGTGAATAACCTCACATTAATCCCTGAAAAATCAGTGACATTTGAATGCAGATATATTGTGCCCCGCAGAATCCTCTCTCATGGCTTCCCCAATACCAAGGCCAGACTGAATGACCTAAAACTTCCTGGTCTATCCTTTCTTCTCTTTGGGAATAATGGGGACACCCTCACCTGCAGCCAGAGAAGGTCTACATTACTGCCAGGACCCATGTTACCTCTCCCTGACTCCCTCAAGTTGTACCATTTTCTTTTAAAGATAACACAGTGTGGAGCACGGGGGGGAGGACGACGCAGAGTGGAGCGCGGGGGGGGGGACGACGCAGAGTGGAGCGCGGGGGGGGGACGACGCAGAGTGGAGCGCGGGGGGGGGGAACGACGCAGAGTGGAGCGCGGGGGGGGGAATGACGCAGAGTGGAGCGCGGGGGGGGGAACGACGCAGAGTGGAGCGCGGGGGGGGAACGCAGAGTGGAGGGGCGGGGGGGGAACGACGCAGAGTGGAGCGCGGGGGGGGGAACGACGCAGAGTGGAGGGGCGGGGGGGGAACGACGCAGAGTGGAGGGGCGGGGGGGGAACGACGCAGAGTGGAGGGGCGGGGGGGGGACGACGCAGAGTGGAGCGCGGGGGGGGACGACGCAGAGTGGAGGGGCGGGGGGGGGACGCAGAGTGGAGGGGCGGGGGGGACGACGCAGAGTGGAGGGGCGGGGGGGACGACGCAGAGTGGAGGGGCGGGGGGGACGACGCAGAGTGGAGCGCGGGGGGGGGGACGACGCAGAGTGGAGCGCGGGGGGGGACGACGCAGAGTGGAGCGCGGGGGGGGGACGACGCAGAGTGGAGGGGCGGGGGGGGGACGACGCAGAGTGGAGCGCGGGGGGGGGAACGACGCAGAGTGGAGCGCGGGGGGGCGACGCAGAGTGGAGCGCGCGGGGGGGGACGACGCAGAGTGGAGGGGCGGGGGGGGACGACGCAGAGTGGAGGGGCGGGGGGGACGACGCAGAGTGGAGCGCGGGGGGGGCGGCGCAGAGTGGAGCGCGGGGGGGGCGACGCAGAGTGGAGCGCGGGGGGGGCGACGCAGAGTGGAGCGCGGGGGGGGCGACGCAGAGTGGAGCGCGGGGGGGGCGACGCAGAGTGGAGCTCGGGGGGGGCGACGCAGAGTGGAGCGCGGGGGGGGCGACGCAGAGTGGAGCGCGGGGGGCGACGACGCAGAGTGGAGGGGCGGGGGGGGATGACGCAGAGTGGAGCGCGGGGGGGGAAACGACGCAGAGTGGAGGGGCGGGGGGAACGACGCAGAGTGGAGGGGCGGGGGGGGCGACGCAGAGTGGAGCGCGGGGGGGGCGACGCAGAGTGGAGCGCGGGGGGGGCGACGCAGAGTGGAGCGCGGGGGGGGCGACGCAGAGTGGAGCGCGGGGGGGGCGACGCAGAGTGGAGCGCGGGGGGGGCGACGCAGAGTGGAGCGCTGGGGGGGCGACGCAGAGTGGAGCGCGGGGGGGGCGACGCAGAGTGGAGCACGGGGGGCGACGACGCAGAGTGGAGGGGCGGGGGGGGGACGACGCAGAGTGGAGCGCGGGGGGGGGAGCGACGCAGAGTGGAGCGCGGGGGGGCGACGCAGAGTGGAGCGCGCGGGGGGGGACGACGCAGAGTGGAGGGGCGGGGGGGGACGACGCAGAGTGGAGGGGCGGGGGGGGACGACGCAGAGTGGAGCGCGGGGGGGGCGACGCAGAGTGGAGCGCGGGGGGGGCGACGCAGAGTGGAGCGCGGGGGGGGCGACGCAGAGTGGAGCGCGGGGGGGGCGACGCAGAGTGGAGCGCGGGGGGGGCGACGCAGAGTGGAGCGCGGGGGGCGACGACGCAGAGTGGAGGGGCGGGGGGGGATGACGCAGAGTGGAGCATGGGGGGGGAAACGACGCAGAGTGGAGCGCGGGGGGGGCGACGCAGAGTGGAGCGCGGGGGGCGACGACGCAGAGTGGAGGGGCGGGGGGGGATGACGCAGAGTGGAGCATGGGGGGGGAAACGACGCAGAGTGGAGCGCGGGGGGGGGAACGATGCAGAGTGGAGGGGCGGGGGGGGAACGACGCAGAGTGGAGGGGCGGGGGGGGAACGACGCAGAGTGGAGGGGCGGGGGGGGATGACGCAGAGTGGAGCAGGGGATAGTGATAGGTGAGTGCAGGTAGGCAATGGTAGGATTGGAACCCAGGTCCCTAGAACGTTGACTGGGGATAATACCACTAGGCCATTGCCTCCCTGTAATTAGTTGAGGTCCCCCGCACAGATCTGTGCAGCACACCACTCATGCAGCCCCATTGAGTTACATAATGGCCAATGGTACTACACCCTGGTAAGGGGCAAGGAGGAAGCAAACAGCTTTGAAATTCAATAAGGCAGATTCAAATATCTCTTGTGGGCAGCTGTTGGAAACTTTTCCCGAAACGTGGGCCGCATTTGAAACTGTCGCTCTTAATCTGCCACATAAATAAGGTTGCTAATCCTGTTCGGGCTTGGAAAGCTGCCAGCGTCTGGGAAAACGGGACATTTGTTCAGGCAGTGCAAGCCTCATTATTGCCTCCAGTGAATAAACAACGAGAAAAGGAATGAAGGCTCTCAGGTCCGTGCAGATTGTCACCCAAACAAACTGAATATGGTCTGCAAAGATTCAAACTATGGCAGTTAGCTATCACCAGGTAAACAAATTAAAAATGATCAACACATTTGCAGAATCTTGTTGTGCGCAAACATCAGCTGCTTGTTTCCTACAATAACAACACTTCAAATGCATTTTTTTTGGCTGTAGAAGATCTTGATGCATCGGCATTCCATGGCTGTGAATGCCTCTCTCTGAATGCGTTCCCTTCCGATAGCGGGAAAGAATGAATCAGGTGTTTCCCGTGCCGAACTCTCATAGGGCATCCAGGGAGGGAGCGGGATGCAAAAAAGATGTCCCCTGCTTCTCGTTCAACAAGGGAATCACCCAAAGTCAGAAACTAGTCGTAGAACCAGGAGCTGCTTGCACCGGGAATTTGAGGGAAGTATTGGCCAAAACAGGTTGCAAGGGATAATACTGATCAATTTTAAAAACAAAACTCCTTACCTGTGTGGTAGAACTTCCCAGAGAATCCGAGGTTGAACGTGAAATTTGGAACCAGAGTTTTCAGCTTGTTTTGGGTGTTCAGTAATGCCTGAGAAAGAGACAGAGAGAGATAGAGAACAGAACAAAACATTTAATATCGGACAAAGCAATCCAAGAAGCTAATTAACAAAACAGAAATTGCAGGAGAAACTCAGTAGGTCTGGCAGCATCTGTGGACAGTGAAAATAGGAGTTAATGTTTAGAGTCCAGTAGCCTTTCTTCTGAACCGATAGCAGCTAGGAAATGACAGTGTTTAGACTGGGGACTGGGAGAAGTGAGTGAATAGGTGGAAATGGAGCCCAGGGAGGGAGAGAGAGAGAGAGAGAGAGAGAGAGAGAGAGAGTTAGAGAGAGAGAGAGATAGAGAGAGGGAGCGCGTGCGAGAGAGAGAGAGCGCACGTGAGAGAAAGTTAGGCAAAGGGATGGTTGATAGGAAATAAAAACCTGAAGAAGCAGATACTGTAAAATCGGAAGCAAAAACAGAAATTGCTGGACAAGCTCAGCAGGTCTGGTAGCATTTGTGGAGAGAAATCAGAGTTAACGTTTCTGGTCGAGTGGCTTCAGAATAAGGGTCACTGGACTCAAAACATTAATTTCTGATTTTTCTCCACAAACACTGCCAGACCTGTTGGATTCTCCAACAATTTGTTTTTTGCTTCTAGTTGATGCTAAGTCAGGGAAGGGAAAAGCTGATACTGGGGACACTGAGTAGGTGACAATGGTTTGGTTGTACTGAAAGCAGGCCACGTCATGACAGGGCCTGGGGATGTGGGGGCGGATAAAGGGCATGGAAGGAGGTGTTCAGACTCTAAAATTGTTGAACTCGATATTAAGTCCTGAGGCTGCAGGGTCCCCAAGCGGCGGTGCTGTTCTTCCAGTTTGCGCTGAGCTTCACTGGAGCACCGCAGCAAGTCTGAGAGAGAGACGCTGACCAGGGAACAGGGTGGAAGTATTGAGTGTGCAGGCAATGGGAAGCTGAGGGTCATTTTTAAGGACAGCATGTAGGTGGTCCGCAAAGTAGTCACCCAGTCTGAATTTTGCTCTCCCCAATGTAGAGGAGATTGCGAACATTTCTTCCACTTCTGCTCAGGCCCTTCCCAGATCACGAGAGCCAGGTGTACCTTCAGCACCAAGTGTCTTGCAGGTCCCATTCACAAAATGTCCATGGGCTTATGGTGGAGAGGACATTGTGCAGTCACAGGAGCAGAGGTCTGAATGCAGTACATTAGCAACGTGAAGGTTGAGCACTAGAAATGAACAGTAACATGTAGCACTATCTGCTCTGTGCGTCACCACTTGGGAACTCAGTTGGGGTTGTGAAGCCGCCAGTGCCTCAATAAACTATTTCAAATGAATCAGTGATGTGACGGTACTCTCAAATTCATCTTCCCTTCCAGTCAGCACAGGAGGGTACTATTCATACAGGTTCCACTCTGCTGTCCTCCAATTAGCCCCAAACTCCTGCACTTTTCCCTCAGAGTCCATCTCTCTGTCATTGCAATAGTTCAGCCATGTGACACACTTGACATGTTCTGAAGTCTCTGGAACAGCGTTTCAACCTACAAGACCATAAGACATTGCTGTAGACACAGACCATTCAGTCCATCTGGTCTGCTCCACCAATCAATGAGATCATAGCTGATCTGATAATATTCGGTGCCATTTTCCTGCCTATGTCCTCATTGCCCTTGATGATCTTACTGATTAAAAATATACTTAGAATCATATAGTCACACAGCAAGGAAACAGACCCCTTGGTTCAACCATTCCACATCGATCATGTTTCCAAACAAAATCAGTGTTACTTGTCTGCACTTGGCCCATTTCCCACCAAATCCTTCCTATTCATGAACTTCTCCAAATGTCTTTTAAACATAACTGTACCTGCATCCACCACTTTCTCTGAAAGTTCATTCTACGTACTTAACTGCACTGCTCATCAGATGTCCCGTATGTTCTTTTTAAATCTTTCTTCTCTTCAAAATATGCCCCCGAGTTGTGAACTCCCCCACCCTAGGGAAAAGACACTCATCATTCACTTTATCGAAGTCCCTCATGATTTTATAAACCTCTATAACTCTAACTCCTCAACCTCGCACACCCCACTGAAGGTGGTCTCAGCCTTTACAGTCTATTTTTATATCTCAATCCCTCTATTCCCATCAATGTCCTGGTAAATCTTTTCTGAACCCACTCCAGTTTAATAATAGCTTTCCTAAAACAGGGTGACCAGAACTACACACAGAACTCCAATAGACGGCTCACCAATATCCTGTAGATTCTCAACACAACGTCCTAATTCCAATACTCAGAGGCCTGAGCAATGAAGGCAAGCATGCTAAACAGCTTCTTAACCACCTGTCTATATATGATGCAAACTTCAAAGTAATATGTACCTGAATCCTTCGGTCTCTCTGTTCTACAACACAACCCAGGTTTCTACCATTAATTGTGTAAGTCCTGTCCTTGTTTGGTTTACCAAAATGAATAACTCGCATTTATCCAAATGATCTCCATCTGCCACTCCTCAGCCTATTGACTCAGTTGATTAAGACCTCTTTTTACACTGAGATAACCTACCTCACTGTCCACCATATCATCGATCTTGATGTCAGCAGCAAACTTATCAACTATGCCTCCTATACATCAATAGAATCATGGAATCCCTACAGTGTGGAAACAGGCCCTTTGGCCCAACATGTCCACTCTGACACTTGGAGCATCCCACCCAGACCAACATCCCTATAACCCATCTAATCTACACATCCCTGAACACTATGGGGTAATTCAGAATGGCCAATCCACCCTAACCTGCACATCTTTGGACTGTGGGAGGAAACCGGAGCACCCGGAAGAAACCCGCACAGACACGGGGAGAATGTGCAAACTCCACACAGACAGTGACTTGAGGGTGGAATTGAACCCGGGTCCCTGGTGCTATGAGGCAACAGTGCTAACCACTGAGCCACCGTGCCAAGCCCATCCATACCGTTTATATAAATTACAAATAAAGGTCGACTTAGTACCAAACCCTGTGGAACAGCACTGGTCACAGGTCTCCAGTCTGAAAAACAACTCTCCAACACCACCCACTCTCTCTCCTGCCATTAAGCCAATTTTGTATCCAGTTGGCAAGTCACCCTGAATCCCATGTGATCCAACTTTATCATGAGTCTACCATGTGGAGCCTTGTCAAAGGCTTTACTAGAGTCTGAGGAAACAACTTACTTAATAGCCCAGTCTCAACTGCCGTCCATGCTAAAGAATTGGATAGGTTCATTAGCTTCAGTGATAAAGTTTCTCCTAGTCTTTATTTTAAATGGATGACCCCTTATTCTGAGGTTATGCCTTTGGTTTAGAGTCTCCAGCAAGGGGAAACAACCTGTCTGTATCTATCCCGTCAAAACTCCTTAAGAATCTTGTTTGTTTCAGTAAGGTTGTATCTTGTTCTTCCAAATTCCAATGAGTACAGGCCCAACCTACTTAACACCACAAGTCAGACTCTCCTGGTATCAAACTAGTGAATGTTCTCTGTACTGCCTCCAAATCCGGTGTGTCTTTCATTCGAGTAGGAGACCAAGACTGTTCGCAGTATTCTCGCTGTGATCCAACTCGTGCCATGCACAGTTTCAGGAAGCTGTCCCTATTTTTTATGCTCCATTCCCTTTGAAGGAAAGGCCTAATATTTAAATTGCTTTCCCTATTGGCCATTGAACTTGGATGCTAATGTTTTGTGAATTATGCACGAGGTCTCCCGAATCCCTCTGTACTGCAGCTGTCTACAGTCTCTTGCAGTGGCATTCCACTCAGAGGAACAGTTGAGCCTCATGAACCAACATCAGAGAACAGATCAAGTGGCCAATTATCCAATTTGTCTTTTGTGACTGGCTGACTGGTGAAGTCATGGTTCACACCTAAAAAAGAAACCCACAAGAACCCAAAATTGAAAAAGTAACTAATTTGACTGCAAAATTCTCAGGAAGTGGTCAGACACAATATTAATGCAAACTCCTATTTTTGCTTGACTGAGTCAGGCTCTAACACAGCTGTCAGTTTGCTGTCTAGTGAAACACACCAGTCAGCCTCATTCGAGGTTCAAACTGATTTCCTGCACAAATCGGCCAGGACGAGAACATGAATGGCAAACGTGCAACATGTTGGAGACTGTATCAGAGATAATGGGAACTGCAGGTGCTGGAGAATCCGAGATAACACGGTGTGAAGCTGGATGAACACAGCAGGCCAAGCAGCGTCTCAGGAGCACAAAAGCTGACGTTTCGGGCCTAGCGTGATTGTGGTCAGTCAGGATCGGAGAAAAACAAGCTGAACGCTACCACTGATGATTTATAGGCTGCAATTTTGCCCCTGCTTTATTGGTGAACTCATTATTCCTCCAGGAATGTCCAGTTTGAAGTTCTTCACTGAGCTCCCAACAGGGTTAACACAGTGTGGAGCTGGAGAAACACAGCAAGCCAGGCAAGATCAGAGGGGCAGGAATGTTGACGGTTCAGGTCAGGACTCTTGTCCACTGGATCCCGACCCAAAACGTCAGTTTTCCTGCTCCTCTGATGCTGCCTGGCCTGCTGTGTTCCTCCAGCTCCGCACAGTGTTATCTCGGACTCCAGCATCTGCAGTTCTTGCTCCCAACAGGGTTCCCATTTGGCTCTTTCAACATCTTCTATCAGCCTCTTGCCTTTCTGATTCCATTCCAGTGTCAGCTCGCTGCTCCTGCATAAAACTTTTGAAAGCTCCCAGTTGTGACCAGACTTCATTGATCCAAATTGTTCAAAATACATGAAGAATGTTTCATTGTTGGCCTGTCCTGCTAAGCATTTACCAGCACCTCCTGTTTTTATTCCCAAATCCATTTTACCCTTCGCTCAAAGGAGACAGTTTTGTTTGTGCCCCAGTCTAAAACACTGTAATGCAGGCTGAATATTCTCTGAAAGCCAAGTTTGTAACAGCCTCTAGTGGCAAGCAATTGGCCAAGGTCAACCTTCCCATCACAAGGCAGGAGCACCACATTTACACAATAAAAGCCACTGAAACTACCGGCATGCTGCTTTAACAGTTAATGTCAATTTAGATGCAAATTATTAAAGGCAAATTTCAGCAGTGTGCTTTGAAGAACCACTTTTGAAAGAAAGCGCTATTTATTACGCTATCAATTTTCCATGTTTCACCTCACAATTATAGCTGGACTGCTCTTGTGGAAAATGAGATGCAGGTGGGACAAAATACATCCCAAAGCCACTGGAGCTGAAAACCCAAAGGTAATTATCCAGGTTAGCTATTGACAATGGCATCATTATTTGTCTTAATATTTAACTTGTAGCAAACATTGATTCCTGGCGCCATGCTTAATTACACTTCCCTCTAAAGGCTACAGACCTGAAAATGGTTCCCATGAGTGGTCTGAACATAGCCTTTTGCACAATAACTTACAAGATTGAAATGATTCAGAAAGCCTTTTAGCAGATGTCACGCAAGGAGGAGGGATGCCAAAGGAGCTCAGGAACAGCACCGTAAACAGGTTTCAAGATCCCTCCTTTCCATCGCAACTGTGCTAAAGATGGATGGCAAGGTGGATGGGCATGCTGGCTCAGGCGTAAGCAGTGCTGCCTCACAGCGCCAGGAACCTGAGTTTGAATCCACCCTTAGGCAACTGTCTGTGTGGAATTGACACAATCTCCCTGCATGTGAGTGTGTTCAGCTTCCTCCCACAGTCCAAGGACGTGCAGGTTGGGTGGTCTGGCCATGCTAAATTGCCCCATAGTGTCCGGGGCTTTCACACTGTAGGGGTTCTACGATTATGCTTATAGATAGGTCAGGCTTCGAACACAAGACTCATTGGAATGGTTTCAGAGATAGTAGGAACTGCAGATGCTGGAGAATCTGAGATAACAAGGTGCAGAGCTGGATGAACACAGCAGGCCAAGCAGCATCAGAGGAGCAGGAAAGCTAACGTTTTGGGCCTAAACCCTTCTTCAGAAATGGGGGAGGGGAAGGGGAAGGATAAGTGGAGAGGAGACAGACCGGTCAAAGAGGCTGGGATGGAGCCAATAAAGGTGCGTGTAGGTGGGAAGGTAGGGAGGAGATAGCTTCAAAATCTCCCCTCCCCCTTCCACATCCAAAAACCAGCCGAGCTCATCCATGCCTCCCTAAGCTGTCCTTCCTCCCGCCTATCCCCTCCCCCATCTCCTACCTACTAACCTGATCCCACCCCCTTGGCCTGTCCATCCTCCCTGGGCTGACCTATCCCCTCCCTACCTCCCCACCCACACTCACCTTTACTCGCTCCATCCTCGCCTCTTTGACCGGTCTGTCTCCTCTCCACCTATCTTCTCTTCTATCCATCTTCTATCCACCTCCCCCTCTCTCCCTATTTATTTCAGAACCCTCTTCTCCTTCCACATTTCTGAAGCAGGGTCTTGGCCCAAAACGTCAGCTTTCCCGCTCCTCTGATGCTGCTTAACTTGCTGTGTGCATTTAGCTCTACATCTTGTTATCTCATTGGAATTGTACCAGGACTGAAAGAATTTGATTATGAGGTCAGATTGCACGATCTAAGCTCGTATCCCTCTGTTTATAGAGGATTAGGATTTAGCTGAGGCATTTCTGATTGATGGACTAGTCAGACTGAAAATATTTCCACTGCGTGGTAAGGTTCACATAGACATGTCCTCAAAATTAGAGCTGGGCCATTCAGGAGTGACATCAGGAAACAGAAGCAACAGTTGAAATGCTCCTCCAAAAGAACACTAAGGCAAGGAATCAATTGAAAAAAGATTTACAACCAAGAGAACAAAGTGTGAAGCTGGATGAACACAGCAGACCAAGCAGCATCTCAGGAGCACAAAAGCTGACATTTCGGGCCTAGACCCTTCATCAGAGAGGGGGATGGGGAGAGGGGTCTGGAATAAATAGGGAGAGAGGGGGAGGCGGACTGAAGACAGAGAGAAAAGAAGATAGGTGGAGAGGAGACTATAGGTGGGGAGGTAGGGAGGGGATAGGTCAGTCCGGGAAGATGGACAGGTCAAGGAGGCGGGATGAGGTAGTAGGTAGGAAATGGAGGTGCGGCTTGAGGTGGGAGGAAGGGGTGGATGAGGAAAAGAACAGGTTAGGGAAGCGGAGACAGGCTGGGCTGGTTTTGGGATGCAGTGGGGGGAGGGGAGGAGCTGGGCTGGTTTTGGGATGCAGTGGGGGAAGGGGAGATTTTGAAGCTGGTGAAGTCCACATTGATACCATTGGGCTGCAGGGTTCCCAAGCGGAATATGAATTGCTGTTCCTGCAACCTTCGGGTGGCATCATTATGGCACTGCAGGAGGCCCATGATGGACATATGTCGTCTGAGGAATGGGAGGGGGAGTTAAAATGGTTCGTGACTGGGAGGTGCAGTTGTTTATTGCGAACTGAGCAGAGGTGTTCTGCAAAGCGGTCCCCAAGCCTCCACTTGGTTTCCCCAATGTAGAGGAAGCCACAACGGGTACAAATGGATGCAGTATACCACATTGGCAGATGTGCAGGTGAACATCTGCTTGATATGGAAGGTCATCTTGGGGCCTGGGATGGGTGTGAGGGAGGAGGTGTGGGGGCAAGTGTAGCACTTCCTGCGGTTGCAGGGGAAGGTGCCAGGTGTGGTGGGGTTGGAGGGGAGTGTGGAGCAAACAAGGGAGTCACGGAGAGAGTGGTCTCTCCGGAAGGCAGACAAGGGTGGGGATGGAAAAATGTCTTGGGTGGTGGGGTCGGATTGCAGATGGCAGAAGTGTCGGAGGATGATGCGTTGTATCCGGAGGTTGGTGGGGTGGTGTGTGAGAATGAGGGGGATCCTCTTGGGGCCGTTGTGGCGGGGGCGGGGTGTGAGGGATGTATTGCGGGAAATGCGGGAGACGTGGTCAAGGGCGTTCTTGGCCACTGCGGGGGGCAAGTTGCGGTTCTTGAAGAACGTGGACACCTGGGACGTGCGGGAGTAGAATACCTCATACTAGGAGCAGATGCGGCGGAGGCGGAGGAATTGGGAATGGGGGATGGAATTTTTGCAGGAGGGTGGGTGGGAGGTGGTGTATTCTGGGTAGCTGTGGGAGTCAGTGGGCTTGAAATGGACATCAGTTTCTAGCTGGTTACCTGAGATGGAGACTGAGAGGTCCAGGAAGGTGAGGGATCTGTTGGAGATGGCCCAGGTGAACTTGAGGTTGGGGTGGAAGGTGTTGAAGTGGATGAACTGTTGGAGCTCCTCTGGGGAACAAGAGGCAGCGCCGATACAGTCATCCATGTAACGGAGGAAGAGGTGGGGTTTGGGGCCTGTGTAGGTGCGGAAGAGGGACTGTTCCACGTAACCTACAAAGAGGCAGGCATAGCTTAGGCCCATGCAGGTGCCCATGGCCACCCCCTTTGTCTGTAGGAAGTGGGAGGAATCGAAAGAGAAGTTGTTGAGGGTGAGGACGAGTTCGGCTAGGCGGATGAGGGTGTCGGTGGAGGCAGATTGGACGTGCCGGCGGGACAGGAAGAAGCGGAGGGCCTTGAGGCTATCTGCATGAGGAATACAGGTGGAAAGGGACTGGATGTCCATGGTGAAAATGAGGTGTTGGGGGCTAGGAAATTGGAGGTTCTGGAGGAGGTGGAGGACGTGGGTGGTGTCACGGATTTATCTGCAGTTCCCATTATCACTTTACAACCAAGAGAATTGTTTTTAAACTGACACATTCATGGGACTTAGGCAACACTGCCAAGGCTAGAATTAATTGGCCATCTCGAACTACACCCATGCTGGTGTGAAACCTCTGGAGCTACAAAAAAGTAGGCCACTGGAAGATGGTGGCCAGTGGCCAAAAGTGCTTGGACATACCACAAATGGGATCTCCACTTTTAAGTTCTGTAATCAAATTCTCCAGCTGGTTGGTACTCGTGGGTTTATCTCAGAAACAGTCTTCGGTGGGGACTGCACATTTAGCAGGTAACATCCAACGCAACCAAGGTTCTTGGATTTCTCAGCAAGAACCTTTGATATTGTAACAAAAATGGCAGACTTACAGCCTACCAAGCATTTGCTTGCCCAATTCCAGATTGTATGCACATTGTTTGAGGGATCCTGACATAGTGGGAGATGTAAGGCAAGGTTGAAGGACGTGCTGCTAATTCCACACCCGGAAACACATTGGAGTCACACCTTTGATCCATGGTTTGGAATGGGATTCATGATACCAAAGGAACTGAGCACTTTAAACAGAATATGGAATGAATCAGGGGAACAGGGTTGGGCGGGGGGAGAAATTGCCAGAAACAGGTATTTGTGCCTTCGAGCAATGATCTACCAAGAGGGCAGGTGTCCACACAGACTTCAAACAGCATTTGTTACCAAGCACACAGCTAAAGGAGGAGCCATGTTATTGGTAACTGAAAGTATTCCAATGGGTCGACTGTCAAATCTAGGCCATTCTGGATAATGTTGGCAGATTTCCAACTCAAAACTATCATTACTTGTCCAGATGGGCTTTTAATGCTCAGCAACAATTTTTTATTTCACATTTACATCAGTGATCGAATTCAAATTCTTCAGCTGCCATGGTGGGATATGTTCTCCTGAATATTCATCCACTAACATAACCATGATGCCATCATTCCTACAAAGGTTAAGGATCAGGAGGAGGCCATTCAGCCTCCCTTGCACATGCCAGCTCTCTACAAAGCCTGACTCACTAGATATTATAAGGGATATGGGATACGGTAAAGTAGTGCTCAAAGCCCGAGTGGCCTACTCCTCATCTCTAAGTTGCCCTTTTCACGCTCCATACCGTAGAGGCGGAAGTTTATTTCCCTCAAATGCTCCACCTGCAGTTCCTGCGTGTTTCAGGTCCTGTGTGGGCGAGGTGAGTTGGGGGTGGGGGGGTGGGGGGGTCTGTAATGCTACGGTACAGCAGGACAGAAAAGGGGCTGAAGGCACGACCAAGTGTAGTAGCGTCACACTCAACCCCACGCGGTAGCTGGTGGGAACAGGGTCAATGGCAGAAACGGGGCGATTCTATAAAACAAACGCTGCACTTGGAGCCAATGCCATCGTCACTGTTACAGACCAGACCAGAATCCCTCAAAATATTTTAAGAAGGTAGCCCACTCCCTAACTTCGTCTTATTTTTAAGGCAAAAGCAAAATACTGTGTTCCAGATACAATGCCACTGGTCAAACTTCTCAACGTTAAGCAAAACGCAACTTGTCTAAACACGAGTTAAAATATAACCAAAGAAAGACGAATTTAGAATAACTTAGCTCTACTGGAAAACTTTAACAGGATAATCGATATAGTAACTTTTATACTGTTGTATAATCTTGTTCTTATGGATGATGTGGCACAAATGTGTTTGAAAGAGGCCATTTGGCCGAACAAATCCATTCTGACAACCATCCCCCCAACCTTAGGGAAAGGACCTTTGACTTTCACCTTTTCTACACCCCACAAGATTTTATGAACCTCTTTAAGGTCACACCTCAACCTCCTACGCTCCAGTGAAAAAAAGTCCCAGCCTATCCCCATTACTCAAACGCTCCATTCCCCGCAATATCTTGGTAGAGCTTTTTCTGAATCCTCTCTAACTTAATAATATTGATCCTATTCCAGTGACCAGAACTGGACACAACGCTGCAGAAGACGGCTGACCAACGTGCTGTACAACCTCAAGAGGACGCCTCAACCCCCTGCACCCAAGGTTATTCTGCCTTGGAATGTGTAGAAGAAGTCCCTTAACCTCTGACAATTATTTCATTCACATTCATTGAAGAACTGAGGCTTGTTTCCGAGCACCGGCTCTTGAGCTCTCAGCTGAGAACTATAATGGAGAATGTTTGCTGTAGGTTAACAGGCACCTTGACACCCAGACGTTCATTAAAATCAGCAGTTGCCAAAATATCTTGTGAAGCGACCAGTCCCAAAACATTTCCATGTAATCCTTGGATCCTGCTCCTGGGTTTAATAAGTGAGGCATCCATCAGATATTCGCTTCTGCTGAGACAGTGTTTCACTGGATGAAAGCAATCGTCTTCATTAATGCTGTAGTAGAAGGGCATTTGCCAACCAGTGTTGACTCAACTGATGACCTGGGAGAGGACATGAACTTTCTGGTATTTTCACTGCATGTTGCAATCTTTTTATTTCTCCAAATGGTGTGGGGGATTTCTGGAAATCAGCTCGCTGACTTTGCAAGTGGGTGAAGCCATTAACACGATGAGGCCTCAGCACTTTTTAATTTTTTTTTGGTCTGGTATTCGGAGGCAGTAGTTTAAAAAGAAAAACCATCACAGGCGACTGTCCCTGGCTCTTGCGTGGGCAAGATCTTTCCTACCAGTCTTTCAGGAAGGCTGCTTCATTCCCACTCATACTCCCTCAACTCTCTCGACGTTCAGTCCCAGTCTCAGGTGTGAAGGTTTAAGAAGTTAAGAACATCCTAAACGTAGGATCCAAGGCCCCTCAATAAAATCTTGGCTTGAACTTCACTAACAACTGCACCCCCGCCCCCCACCACAGTTTCTCTCTGTACAAAACTCATAGCGATCTCAAGGACTGTGCATCTGCAGGTCTCTGGGTTAGACAATTCCCAGAGATTCTCAAGCTTCTGAGTTCAGAAAGTTCTCCTCATCTCAGTCCGGACCCTTTATCCCGAAGAGGGAATGCCTAGATCTAGATTCTCCAGCTAGGAGGGAAACAGCCTCTAAGCATCTATTCTGAGGAAGGGTCACTGGATCAGAAACATCAACTCTGCTTTCTCTCCACAGGTGCCACTAAACCTACTGAGTTTTGTCAGCAATTTCTGTTTTTATTCCAGATTTTCAGCATCTGCAGTTCTTTTTTTTAAAATTTAGATTCTTAGCATTTATGTCCGAGTCCTTTCAAGATTTATTTTTGACTAGTAATCCACAGGCCCAGGCAAATGTCCCAAGAACGTGGGTTGAAATCCCAACAATGGCAGAGTGATGGAACTAATATTCCAATTTAGAAGAGTGGAACATTTCTGTGATAGTGACCATGAAAAATTATTACCGATTGTCTTAAAGAAAAACCAATTCATTCACGTCCTTTCGGAAGTGGTTTTGCTATCTTTATCCAGAATGGTGAAATGACACTATAACTTTAAGAGGGTTATTTTGTCCTAGTTTTTTTTTTAAACGAAGATTGATTGAGACAGAGGTACAAAGTGGTCTGCTTTAAGCTAATAAAGTAAACAGCTTGTTAAGCCTTGGACCTTTTATCATCAATACAAGTTGGAACAACAGAAGCAGCCTGAATGGGTGTGGTTAAGGTCGCATAGAACTCGGATTTTTAGCTTTAGCTTTCAGTAGCTGTGGAAGTTGTGAAAGCAGCTGTAGCACTCTGTCTCTCTCTCTCTCTGCTCCAGCTAAAAGCTGGGGTTCTCTTCCTACTCTTAGAATTGCAAGTGAGACAATCTACTTTACTGAATTTGCGTTTGCCAAGGGTGTGTTTATGGGATGTTGCTATATTGGAACAGTTAATTTGTAGTTTATCGTTTTGCGAAGTATTTTGATAGAGTTACAGTTAAGCCAATTCTTTCCTTTTTCATTTTATTTTGTCTGTACCTATAAGGTATGTATAAATTGTATTTTGTTTCACGTCTGATTGTTTGACCAATCCAATTGCGTCCAGAATGCAACGCCTGGTACTTGCCGCTAAAATAAGGAAATGTTACAGTCTCGGCTCTCTCCTTGGCACGTTTTGAGGGGATTTGGTCTGGTCTAAAACACATGCGACTCCAGACTCATGGTAAAGTAATTGACTCTTGGCTGGCTTCTGAAAAGGCGTGTAGAATGCAACTCAGTTGAAGGCCAATTGAAGAATAACAAATGCCTTGCCAGCAATATCCACATCCAGAGAAAGAATAACACAAAGGTCCTGCTTGATCTGCATCACATTAGCCAACATAAACATTGACTTCCAGGCCACAGTGGCTGCACTGTGCATTATCCATAAGATAGCTGCAGCAGCTCAGCACGGCTCTTTCCACACACCAAGCACTTAGAAGGGCAAAGCCAGGGCGTATATGGGAACATCACTGTTTGCAAGTTCCTCTTCAAACCACACATCAGCCTATGTTGGAGCTCGCGTCCTTCACTATCACTGATATGAAATTCTGGAATTCTCTATCCAACAGCATCATGGGAGTTGTGCCCATCATCACATTCTCAAGGACAATGGCGTGGCACGGCAGCTCAGTGGTTAGCACCGCAGCCTCATAGCGCCAGGGACCCAGGCTCGATTCCATCCTCGATTCCATCCTCGGATGGCTGTCTGCGTGGAGTTTGCACATTCTCCCCGTGTCTGTGTGGGTTTCCTCAGAGTGCTCTGGTTTTCCCCCACTGTCCAAAGATGTGTAGGCTAGGGTAGTTTGGCCATGCTAAATTGCCTGAAGGGTCCAGGTTTGTTTAGGCTAGCTAAGTTAGCCATGGGGAATGCAGGATTACGGCGCGGTGGGGGGGAGGGGGGGGGTTCTGGGCGGGATGCTCTTTGGACAGTTGTTGTGGACCCGATGGGTTGAATGGCCTGCTCTCGCACTGCGAAGGGATTCCATGAATTAGAAGTGGGCAATCAATGCTTGGGCTTGGCAAGGAAGATGGCACAAAAGATTGAAAAGAAAATCTCTTTGTAACATCCATCTCCAGCGATTCGACTCCAGGATGAAGCATTTAACGCATGAGGACATCGCGGATGCTTGAGCTCAAACCCCCTTCCCTGGGGCAGTGTTTTTGAGAAACGACGTGGTCATCAAGGGGACTATTCTGCTTCTACTACTGCCTGACACCACAGCATGTTAAGACACTGTTGCTGGACTAGCATAGGGTTTGAAAGCAGACCTTAAGCACATTGGTAACCAGGAGTAATAAACAGTGTGTCTCCCCAACCATCCAGCCAAGCGCGACCTATTCCCAACATCTGCACTCCAAGCTTCACATTTTATTTTTCATGCCATATTTTTACATTCCCCCAGGCTGAGAACTGTGGTGACCCTTCAGTATTAACTGAGCTACAAAACTAGGACACAGAGTTCAAAGAATAAGGCAACGTAATCCGAGAAATAAGGCTCCAAATACATTGAGACAATACATATTCCACACCACCACCACCCCCACCCTGACAGTCCAAATATTGGATGCCTTAATGATCAGAAAAACACGAAGCAGCTTTCTATTCCAGCTCGTTCATCCAGGGCTTCCTAATTATTTCTCTGAGGCTCCTATCACCGTAAACATCAGCCAGTTGCTAACAAGGTGCCCTAAGTATATCATCAGAATGGCTATTTAAAATTAAATTTATGTAATGTTCAATTGCAAAAATGACAATCATGCACCGAATTGTTGGAAACATTTCTACTGCTTGGAATTGACCTCCCCATCTCGTTACCATGGTGATGTTGAAAATTAAAGTTCCCAATACCTTAAAGAATCCAATTTGCTCCAACTCTCCTGTAATCCTCAGGAACTAAAGGTTAATCATTAGCAAGCAAATCTGAGGAAAACAAATCATACACGCAATGAAAGATTAACCCCCTTTGTCTTTCAATGGCATTGTTTAAATGATTTATTGGAGATCCAAGAGGCAAGGAAACAGGTTGTTTGGTTATGTGCTGAAGGCTCTATGAAATGTGTATAGCTAGAGATAGCAACTGGGGGTAACTGGAGTGACTGAGGGGAGGGGGAATAGAGACAGAGTGAGAGAGAGGGCTTGAGAGAGAGCAAGGAGGGGGAGAGAGAGAGTGTTGAGGGGAAGAGAGAGAGCAAGTTGGGGGGGGGGCAACAGATCATAAGGAGGGAGGGAGGGAGAGGGACAGTGAAGAGAGAGGGAGAGGGACAGCGGGGGGTAAAGGGAAAGGGAGGGGTTGACAGAAAGGGAGAGAGCGCGAGAGAGACAGGCAGACAGACAGACGGACGGACGGACAGAGGGGGAGGGAGAGAGAGGATGGAGGGAGGGAGAGAGAGGATGGAGGGAGGGAGAGAGAGGACCAGGGTGGGGGAGAGAGAGGACAGGGGTGGGGGAGAGGGAGAGGGGAGAGAGGACGGGGTGGGGGGGGTGGACAGCGAGAGAGAGAGAGCGCGAGAGAGAGAGCGAGGAAGGGGGGGGAGGGGGGAGAGAGAGAGCAAGAGAGAGAAAGTGGGGGACAGAGGGAAGGACAGTTGGTCAAATGTAACCTAGTCCCTTCCAAACGGGAACAAGGTACGAGAATAGGTTCAGGGTTTCGCTCACGAGTGAAATGGAACAGAGAGCAGTAATGTGTTTACAATAAATCTCAGATCGATGTTAATCTTTCCTCCACCTTCTCAAACAAGGCAACATCTACATAACTTATTGTAAACAGCATTCCAACAAAATCCAGGCAGCCCGCATACACAGAGTCAAAGAAGATCAGTTGCTGCCATTCATTCTCGCTGAGTGCTGTTCCAGTCTTGGGTAACAGTACAATTGGTTTTACTCAAACGAGCATACCACAAAGAACCGACAGCTAATCTCCAAGCTGTCAACAACATCAGTTCAGGCAGGATCCTGACAGTTTTGGATTTGAAAATGTATTATTTTGGTTCTCATGGATCACAGCTATAATGGATGATTTGGGACAAATGCTTAGAATCCCTGCAGTGAGGAAGCAGGGAATTTTCCTCAACACATCCACATCCACCCATCCCACTACCCCATCCCTGTATTTCCCACGGTTAATGCACCTACCTACACATTCCTGACACTATGGGCAATTTAGCATGGCCAACTGACCTAACCCGCACATCTTTGGATGTAGGATGATCATAGAATCCCTACAGTGTGGAAACAGGCCATTCGGCCCAACAAGTCCATACCAACCCTTAGGGAGCATCCCACCCAGACCCATCCCCATACAATCCACCTAATCTACACACCCCTGAACACTACGGGCAATTTAGCATGGCCAGTCCACCTAGCCTGCACACCTTTGGACTGTGGGAGGAAACCGGAGCACCTGGCGAAAACCCATGCAGACACAGGGAGAACGTGCAAACTCCACACAGACAGTCGCCTGAGGCAGGAATCGAACCCGGGTCCCTGGCGCTGAGGCAGCAGTGCTAACCACTGAGCCACCGTGCCAACATGACATTGTTATCGAATCCAAAGTGTCTCGTGGCGCAGGGGTCGTGACCCAGTCTGGAATGCACTGCCTGGGAGTGTGGTAGAGGCACGTAACCTGATTATCTTTATAAAGTACACGAGTGAGCGCTCAAAACAACATAATAGTTACAGCTGTGAGCCAAGAACTGCAAATTGGGATTAGAGTAGATCGAGTCAAGGAGTCTCATAGCACCCTTTGGCTCATTAAATCTTTGCTGACCTATGACCTCAGCTTCAAGTCCCTTTTCAGGGAGGGTTGACTTAACACATCCAAATAAGATGATTAAAAATGAAATATTAAAGCTGGTGTTAGAGCCAGATCCATAAATCCTATCAAAATGATGCAGGTCGCTGTGTGGGACCGCAGAAAATGAGCAGGAAGGAGTTAAAGTTTGGTTCAGACTCAATGTTCAAGTGGACTATTCCTGTCCTCATCTGGCTTTTTTTTGTAAGAATTAGAATTCGGTTTTATTGTCACACATACTCAAGTACAACAGCATGGCGAAAAATTTACAATGTTACCACCCCCAGTGTCATCTTAGGTACCCAGATACAAAACCATTCTATAAAGTAGAAGAGTAAAGAAATTAAGTTAAAAGTTGAACACTGCAGTCCTTCTTGAACAAGAACTGGAAGAACTGCGGGTGCTGTAAAGCAGGAACAAAAACAGAAGTTGCTGGAAAAGCTCAGCAGGTCTGGTAGTATCTGTGAAGAAAAAAAATCAGGGTTAACATTTCCGGTTCAGTGACCCTTCTTCAGAACTGAGTTTGAGGGAGGGTCACCAGACCCAAAGGAGCTTTGAGTTCTGAGGAAGGGTCACTTGGCCTGAAACATTAACTCTGATCTTTTCCTCACAGATGTTGCCAGACCTGCTGTGCTTTTCCAGCAACTGCTGTTAAAAGTTGAACTGCCTGTGTTGAGTGCTTAGCCATGCTGGGCTCGCACTCCCTACAAGGGCTCGATCTCCTCTGCTTGTGCTCACTCTCTGGGAGGCCACAGGCTGCCTGCTCTCGCAGATACCCGGGACCCCCTTCACTGCCATGCTGGACTCCACCTCCGACCGTCAAAGTTGGCTTTGCAAGAGTGTACACCACCCATCTGTAAATCCTTGGTGTTAAGTGGCTCAGTGGTTAGCACTGCTGCCTCTCAGTGCCAGGAACTCGGGTTCGATTCCACCCTCGGGCGACTGTCTGAGTGGAGTTTGCACATTCTCCCCATGTCTGCGTGGGTTTCTTCCGGGTGCTCCGGTTTCCTCCCACAGTCCAAAGATGTGCAGAGTAGGTGGATTGGCCGTGCTAAGTTGTCCATAGTGCCCAGGGGTGGATGGGTTAAACATGGGAAATCAGGGGTGAGAAAATGGTTCTGGGTCGGATGCTCTTTGGAGGGGCGGCATGGACTTGTTGGGCCGAATGGCCCGTTTCCACACCGTAGGGATTCTATGATTCTACGCTGTCTCTGTCATCATAATATCCTCAGGCGAAGCAACGCCATGCCTTACACATTGATCTGCAAAGTGTCAGAGCTCAGGTTCTCCAGGGCTTATATTTGTTCAATTTCTTCCACAGTGTAAGGATGTCAGAAAATGGTTTACTGCCAATCAAATGCATTTGAATAGCCATCCTTGCTGTATTGGAGGAGACTCGCTGAACGATTGGCACAATGAGCTCCCATAGGCAGTAAACAGGGCTTGCGGATTTCTTGAGGAGGAATCGTTGGCATTGCAACAAAAATGAAAGTCAGTGCTAAAGCTAACCAACTACACCGTATGTCTTTTTTTACTATTGTGTAGGATTAGGGCCTAAATAACAGGATGTCTGGGGCTCTACAGCATCTGTAGCATGTGGGGTGGGGGCTGTCTACGGCCTGGGGGTTAAATTGAGAGGCCCAATGGACATGTAAACTGACAGAGGATTATGCCAATAGGGTTAGACAAAGGTTAGGTGCAGACTCATTTGAAAGAAATTGCATATTTCATGGCAATCAATATCAATCCCATGTTGACTCCATTTGCACCTAAATAGTTCCATAAAAGGATATTTCATCTACATGTCGCTTACTCCAAGGAACTGGAGAAGGCTCAGAAATGATTTGAGATTTGTGGTTCTGAATCCTGCTTTCACTATCATAGCCATTTGTCAATGCAGTCGAATAGTACACCTTCATGAATCACGAATGGGAAGCATTTCTTAGCTCCTGTTTGACCAACCTTGTGAGAACAGAGATAACAAAGTGTGAAGCTGGATGAACACAGCAGGCCAAGCAGCATCTCAGGAGCACAAAAGCTGACGTTTCGGGCCTAGACCCTTCATCAGAGCAGCCCACTGTCACAGCAGAGCTCCCGACAGAATGCCCATGGTTTTGGTGCTATCTGAACGCAGTGCCAGCACAAGCATTTCACGTCCAACTCAAACAGATAAAAGGAAAACTGAAGGTTCACATTCAAAAATTTCAGAAAATCACAAATCCCACTAATTCTTTATTAAATCAAATGCATAAATCCTTCCAGCCTAACTTCAATTACATAGGATGCAGTATCCCACAGCTACAAACAGATTTCCAACTCCCTACCATGCAGGGCAGTGGCTCAGCGGTTAACGCTGCTGCCTCACAGCACCAGGGGGCCCAGGTGTGACCCCACCTTCGGGTGACTGTCTGTGTGGAGTTTGCACCTTCTCCCTGTGTCTGCGTGAGTTTCCTCCCACAGTCCAAAGCTATGCAGGTTCTGTCAACCGGCCATGCTAAATTGTCCGTAGTGTGCAGGGATGTGCAGGTTAGGTGGGTTGGCCAATGGGGATGTCAGGTTACAGGGATGGGATGGGTCTGGGTGGGATGCTCTTTGGGTGGCTGGTGTCGACTCAAGCAGGCCGAATGGCCTGTTTCCACACTAATTCGATGCAAGGTTTAAAGCAAATGCACGGTGGCTTACCAGAAATGACAACACTTTTACATAGCAGAAATAGGCCATTCTGCCCATCTGGACAATGTTTATGCTCCACCCCAGCTCTTTTCCTCCCACCTAACAGCAATGCCTTTCTCCCTCACACTGCAATACTCTCAAACTCTCTCCCTTACGGAGTGCTCACCAATCTCATGGGGTGATTAGATTAGATTAGATTAGATTCCCTACAGTGTGAAAAAGGCCCTTCGGCCCAACAAGTCCGCACTGCCCCTTGAAGCATCTCTCCCAGACCCATCCCCTTATAACACTAACACCCCTGAACACTATGGGAATTTAGCATTGCCAATCCACATAGCACGCACATCTTTGGACTGTGGGAGGAAACCGGAGCACCCGGCAGAAACCCACACAGATACAGGGAGAATGTGCAAACTCCACACAGACAGTTCAGAGGCTGAAATCGAACCCAGGTCCCTGGTGCTGTGAGGCTGCAGTGCTAACCACTGAGCTACCGTGCCACCCTATAAGAGGGAGGGAGGGAGGGAGGGAGGGAGGGAGGATGGACAAATGCGAGCACTGGCAAAATGGGCCAAATGGCTTCAGTTTTGTGCTGTAAATTGTAGATAGACTCTAAGCAACCTGTTTGACTATGTTATTACACAACTCTGGAGCAGGCAGGGCCTCCTGCTTCAGAGGTAGGGACATTACCCATGTATAAGAGCCCTCTGTAAATTGTGTGCAGTCTTTTGAACAGCTGAGTTACTTCTGGTTTTCTTAAATTCGGGGGCAAGAAGGATCCGGAATCCAGCAGCATCAGTACAAAGCCAAGTGAGCACCTCATCCAGTTATGAGTGTGATCATAGAATCGCTACAGTGGGGAAACAGGCCATTCAGCCCAACAAGTCCACACCACCCCTCTGAACAGCATCCCACCAGACCCATTCTCCTAATTTCCCATGTCTAACCCACTTAACCTAAACATCCCTGAGCACTAAGGGCAATTTAGCATGGCCAATCCACCTAGCCTGCACATCTCTGGGCTGTGGGAGGAAACCAGAGCACCTGGAGAAAACCCACACAGACACAGGGAGAAGGTCCAAACTCCACAGAGACAGTTGCCCGAGGCTGGAATCGAACCCGGGTCCCTAGTGCTGTGAGGCAGCAGTGCTAACCACTGAGCCACCGTGCCATCCCAAATGTGAAGGTTAAATGTTAACAAAGTCAGTGAAGAGAGGATAACTGCTTAAAATCAACTGAACAGGTAGAAAGAAAAATAAGAGAACAAAGACAAAGTTGCTGGAAAAGCTCAGCAGGTCTGGCAGCATCTGTGAAGGAGAAAACAGAGCTAATGTTTCGGGTCCGGTGACCCTTCGTCAGAACTTTGTTCCTGATTTGCAGCATCCGCAGTTCTTTCGATTTTTAAGAAAAATGAGTGGGTTAGATCAAAGAGTTGAATTCAGGAATGAAAGAGTTCCCAGAAACAGAGAGAGACAGACAGACACACCCAGGAAAGGAAGACCCTAAAATGAACAAAATGACTGCAGATTCGAGCAGGTCTGAAACTCAGCGAGAAGGCATTAGAAGCACTAGTCTGACAGCATTTGTGGAGACAGAAACAGAGTTCAGGTTTCGAGTCCATGATGACTATCTACGTGACAGGAACCACACGACAGCTTTATCGCAGCAACAACTGAAGGGTAAAAACTGAAGAGGAAGAAGGAATAATCAGATGGGTGGGTCGCGGGGGACACGGGCTGACAGAGGCTTGGAAAAAAGGCAAGGAAACTGCAAAACAATGCAACCTACTTCGGCCTGTTAACGCAATCAATAACAGCCCAATGATTTTTTTGTGTGTGCACGTGTGCATGCATACATGTGCATGTGTGGTTATGTGAGCATGTGTGTACATGCACGAGTGTGTATGTGTATTTGTGTGTATACGTGCGCATGTATACCTGTGTGTATACATGTGCATATATGTGCGTGTATGTAGCTGGGATGGGGGGAGGGGTGGGATACAATTTAACTTAATTAGCAAAAGTCTGCAAAAGTGAATTACAAATGGTCAGCACATTTGCAGTTGCTGCTAATGTAAATACAGGATTCATTCAAGAGTTTGTCATTTCATTTCTCACAGAGGGAAAGAGCAATTCAACCTCACACAACAAACTTCCACAGTCTTTTTCTTCACTCATTTAAGCCACATTAGCAATAGCGTGCAAAGACAGAAATCCAAGCACAGGTGACAACTACACAGCGAATGTCATCCGAACTTTCATCATGCTTAATCATTGTTGTCAAGCCCTCTGACTGCGATTCTGCACCAGATCTACCCTGCAGACTTGTCACAGCTACAAGGGGCTCAGGCTGCTGGTCAACCAGGTGTCGGGACAACTCAGTTATGTTAAGTCTCACAGACCTTTCTTCCTAAAGCAGCCTCTTTCTTTCTCTGAGTCCCACATCCAACCCTCTCCATCAGACTGACAGTATTGGGTCAAAGAAAGTGGCAAGTAAGCAAGAGACAAGAGCACGAGTGGATCATTTGGCCCCTTGAGCTTACTTCACATTTGCAGCCACAAGGTATAGCTGAGGCCAACAGACAGATTTCAGTGTAAACTGCAGTGTATGAAGCAACCTATAGTGCAGCACAGCCACGCACACATACAACTATATACACGATGCTGACTGCCTGTCTCAGAGTCCCGACCTCACCCGTTCCTCTTGGCGATGCTGACTGTTCATCTTGGGGTGCTCACTTTGTCCGTTCCTCTACGTGAAACTGACGGCCTGACGGCCCAATCCTCATCCTCTATTCAATCAAATCCTACTCCATTGCCCTGAAAGCATCCTATCTCCAACATTATGCTAATCTGGTGTTAAGGTTTCCTTGCTGTTTAAAATCAAAATTGGGGTTTTAGAAAGACCATTCCAGCTGCTCTGTTAGAGTTAGCAGCGTGCCAGCAATATCTAGAATTCACCAGGAAGGGAAGCTCCTGATCACTGCAAACATCAGTGTAATTATAAGCAGTATCTCTGTTCTTGAAAAAAATTATTACACACTTTTGTTAAATTAGCATTGTATAGAAAGAAGAGAACATTAGGTGAACAAACGCTCTGTTGAAAGGGAGCAATCAAAAAAGACAGAAATTAAAGAAACTTTAAAAAAAGTGAAGAGAGGTGAAGACAGACCAACAAACAGAGAAGTAGCAGAAAAGGCAGCAGCTGCTGCAAACAATTAACATTTCATGGAATGTCCCTCTACACCAGCTTTTCACATCCACTTTCCATTTTCCAAGAAGTTATATCGCCTCTATTTGTAGTTTCAAAACGTGGTTGCAAAAGGTTCCCAGCCAAACCTGTGCTTCCAGTGTGTTTTTATCATTTGCTGGGCAACATTTCATATCCATCCCTGATTGCCCACAGGGCTGTTAGGAGTCGACCACATTGCTGTAGGTCAGACCAGGTAGGAATAACAGATTTCCCTTCCTAAAAAACATTAGAAAGGTCTTTTCATGCAGTTACACAGTCACCAATAGGTCAGCTTCATATTCCAGCTTGTTTTTTTATTGACTTTGCCATCAGCATCCATTCTGCAGAGCACGATGTTGACAATAATCTTAAATGAGTTGTACATTAAAGAATTCTCTGGGAAGGCAGCCTGAGGGCGGGTTCCACTGGGACAATGCCTGGTATTTATATTCATAGTTCCAAGTCATTATTTTTTAAAATCAATTCTAAACAGGAATTTTGTGTCAAACAATGCTTTTCAATAGAAGTAGGAACTTTCCCAATATCCATATGCTACTGCACCTTAATCTAATTGTTTCAAATAATTGTCTTTTAAACACAAAACAAATTTTGTAATCTGGCCTTAGGGATTGGGGGTGAAGAAGATTGAGGAGGATACAGCAATACACATATAAAATGAGAAGTGCTGTTGGGAAGAGCAGGGTAATGGTACTAATTGAATGGCTCATAGGAAGTGACAACAGAGACAGATGGGCCAAATGCCCTCCCTTCTGTGCTGTATGATTCTAAGATTGGAAGCCACATCTGCTCCTCTGAAAAATATGTCTTCTTCCAATGAGAAATACTTCACTGGTTGCTTTTATGTTCGACAAAGATGGGATGTTGAAAAAAAATTCTATGACAAATGAGAATTGCTTCCATTTTAGACAAACATGCAAGAATACTGGGATAAAAGTGTCAGCTACTAGTGTGTACTCAATATTGTGAACTGTGACAGCCTGTCCACACTTCAGAAAATGCCACTCACATTGAGGGCCATCACTGGCCACTGTCTCAAAGATGTAAATTTTGCATCACAGCTGTCTGTAGAGCTCTCTGACACTACTTCCTATGTGTGTAGCAGATTTCATTCCCAAAGTTTTAAAGGGCCTGTTCCATGATGCAATCCTGGCCCCCAGCTCTTCTCACAGCTTTGTTTACTTTTCTGGAACCTTGGCCAAACAAACACAGTGGGCAACAACAGTAAGCAGGCTCATATGCATCAAACTCTGAACAAGTCCACAACTGAAGAGTGACTGAAGGTTCTCAGGATCCAGCAACTCCTACTGTTACTTACAATTGGAATGCATGAACCCAAGATCAAACATTTAAAAATGATGGCTGCCGATAGTCTAAGTTGCAGATGGCTCTTCCTACCGAGCCATGACAAATAATTTGCTAAAAGCCAATCTTGTTAACCTTTCCATTCCCTGTAGCAGTTCTGGACTTTCTGCAATTATTTAAGGGGTTAATATTCTTCAGGTCTATAGAGGGTACCAAGGAGTTGGAGGAGAACATTGGCAGGTGACAAGCTGAACGTTATTCCAAGCCAACTGTCGTGATATCAATTCCCTTCAATTTTTGACCATGACATTATGAGAAGAAAAGCTATGTAACAGGAACTCTTCCATATTAAGTCTAATGACTGCAAGAAGTGTTCATTTGGTATGAGCCTGCCTTCTGCACCATTGCAATTCAAAGTATATCTGCATCCATCAACTTAAATGCAACACAAATTCTAAAAAACTAAGCATGCTAGAATCCTTACACAGGGCAGAAAGAGGCCCTTTGGCCTGTCAAGTTGGCACCAATCCTCTGAAGAACATCCAACTCAGACTCAGTCCCTCCAAGCTATCCCTGTGACCTTACATTTCCCATGGATAACCCATGTAAGCCTGCACATCCTTGGACATTACGGGACAATTTAGCATGGCCAATCCACCCTACCCTGCACATCTTTGGACTGTAGGAGGAAACCAGAGCTCCCTGAGGAAACCCATGCGGACACTGGGAGAATGTGCCAACTCCACACATTCAGTTGCCTGAGGCTAGAACCCAGGTCTCTGGTGCTGTGAGGCAGCAGTGCTAACCAATAAGGCCACCGTGCCAGCCCACTGAAAGGAAGATAATACACACTCACTCAATGCTCTTGCAAAGAATCTCCTTTCAAAAAACTTATTTAAAATGATCACATAACAATATGACAGGTTTTTAATGCGCAGAGTTACATTTTCAATAAACATAATAACTTAAGCTGAATCTAAAACGTGTTCAATGTATAATTCCATATTCCTGAAAAAAAGCAACAGTTTGGAAATTCCTGCAAACCATATCGAGAATGGGTCTGCTAACCTGACTGGCATTGCTCTTTGGCCAATACCATGAGAGCGAGAGTACAAATTCTATTTCAGCAGACTAAGAAGCTGAAATAAGCAGTGCTGATAAAAATGTTGCACTCACATGGAGATTTTCTCCATACGCTTGTCAGTTCAATTCAGAAGAAATACTGAAACAACATTTACACCGAATGAGAGGAGATTGCTGATTGGATGACAAGTGAACTCCAATTTGAGAGCCACTGCCATGGAAAATGCACAAGTTAATGACAAGTGACAGTTAACAGCCAGACTTTGTTTAAATTGCAAACCGGGCAAGTTGACTCTGAATAGGGTATTACACTGAGCAATGAACTAACGAATCACTGTCACTTGTTTTGTTGAATTGAAAATGGTACACTTTGTGGACATTCTTTTTGTGAGCATAAACAAGCCCTTTAATACATGTAGCTTCCAGTATTTGTAAGTGCACCACAAAATGTGTCTTTCTCAGCATTGGTCAAGCCCTGTGCTACCAAATGACAACTCAAAATCAGTTTTAACTATTAAAGGTAGTTGGCAAAAGATGCACAAAATCAGAGGAGAATGCTTTTTTAAAATCTCAGCAAATTGTTTCAACCTGGAGTACACTGTATGAAAATAAGCTGGAGGCAAATCCAACAACAACATTTGGACACAGGATTGGACAAATATTTGAAGAAGAAAGTTACAGGTACGACAATGAGGAGAAGACAATTTTGAAAGCTCATTTGCAAAACCAGCACAGGGATGGGAGCTGAATGGCCTCCTCCTGTGTTACCTCACTCCTCGATCGCGTGAAGAGACAGCACAGTTGCTTACCTCAACATCCGCAACTTTCATCCTGGTCCCTTCCTTCCCCACAAAGATGTCGTCAATGTCCACGAGGAGATAACGGTCCAGGGGCAAGCACAGGCGCTTGCCTGTAAGGTAGGCAATCGCGTCCACGAAAATCAGCTTGTGGAGCCAGAAGTTGAGGTTGTTGCCAAAGAAGACTCGCTGGATGCCATCGTGCAACCCGAGGTCCTGGACCACGGTTGCGTGCAGTGCTTTGTGCGTGCTCAGGTGGGGGATAAACTCTGCTGACTTCGTGCTGGCCAGGAGAACTGGCTCGTAGGTGCTGTGATTGGACTGGAAGACCGTCCAGTCGTCTCCGGGCAATGGCCCCTGCTCCACCTCATTGGCCCGTGTCACATAAAGCAGCGGGGCGTTGGGGTTGATGTGATAGTCCTTTAGTCCGAGGTTGGAGTGCAGGTACAGAGGGAAACCCTTGAGCTGAGCGCTAAGCAAGCTGTTCTCGTTGGCCTTGAAGAAGCCAATGATTCCAACGCTGTACTCTATACAGTATTTATCCAGCAGCTCCCTATTCCAGGCATCCAGGTTCACATACTTGAGTACATTTTCATAAACAATGAGGGCATAGCGACCCCGATCTTTGTCTGTTAAGGTTGGCACATCCCCTTTCCCAGGGGCTATTTCTATCCTATATTTGAAGCGGCTAGACTCCAAAATAGCCACTATTTCTTGACCTAGTTGGGAATAAATACTTTCAGCGAAAACCAGGACCACGGGGTCGGTCCTTGACGTGTCGACTGCAGGCACGAATCGCCTGAGAGACTGTGATGGCAGCGATGTCCTGTGCTGGTTGTTGCAATCGCTAATTGGCAGCGGCAGAGCCTCCTTAATCTTTGGGCTGTTTGTCACGTAGTAGGCCAAGAAGCACATAGAGATCAGACTGAATGCAATCAGCAACAAGATCAAACGGTGCAGCTCCAGCTGACGGCAATTGCGTACAAACTTCCAAACGCTAACCATCGTGAGCGCTGGCCAGCTCGAGGCGTGGAGAGTGGGGGCAGCGAGTCTGAGAGAGGTCCGCACAACAGCAGCAATAAGTAGCAGCAGCAAACAGTAATCCACTCCTCATTAACTGCCATTTATCCTATGTGACCATGGCAGAACAATCCCATCGCTCTCCAGCTGGCTCTCGTCCTCACTCCTTACCGAACCCCCACGCTGCTTCCAAACCACCACCACCCCCCCCACCACCCCCCTCCAGCCCCTCCACTTTCAGGCTTCGACCGGCACTGGCCTGGAGCTCACACACCCGAGGGGGCATCTGACATCCTGGCAAAACCGAAGGCGGTGCCCTGCCTGAAAAGATGACCACTCGAGTTCCTCGCCAGCTGAGAGCATCAGACAATTTCCGCCGGGGTTACGCCGCAGGAACCTGCAACACACAAATAAACAGGCACAAATGAACAGATTGATGAGATAGCATTAAGGCTCAGGTTAGCGTTAGGGTCAGTGTTAGGGTCAGGGTCAGGGTCAGGCTCAGCGATAGCGTCGGGCTCAGGGTCAGCATTAGGGTTAGCTTTAGGGATAGGATTAGGGTTAGTAGTAGGATTAGGTTTAGTGTTACATTTAGGATTAGGGTTAGGTTCAGGGTTAGGGTTAGGTTTAGCAACAGGGATTGCATTAGAGTTAGGCTCAGCAACAGGGTTAGGGTTAGGCTCAGGCTCAGCAACACGGTTAGGGTTAGGCTCGGCAACACGGTTAGGGTCAGCAATAGGGTTAGGGTCAGGCTTAAGGGATAGGATTAGGTTCAGTGTTATATTTAGGACTAGGGTTAGGTTCAGGGTTAGGGTTAGGCTCAGCATTAGGGTTAGGTTCAGGGTTAGGGTTAGGCTCAGCATTAGGGTTAGCTTTAGGGATAGGATTAGGGTTAGTAGTAGGATTAGGTTTAGTGTTACATTTAGGATGTGTGTTAGGATCAGGGTTAGGGCCAGCGTTAGGGTTGCTAATGCCAGCTCACTTTCACCATTGGGGATACAACACACAATTTAACGTTGTGCCTCATGTTGAGCGCTGAGTCCAATGGTTTGCCACTCAGGGTACCACCCACAGTCCACCTGAAGGAGGCAGTAGAAACCATTTCTGAATTCACTGGCCTCACATGTCGAGCATGTACACATTACCAATTGCATTTATAATACACCATAAGAGCAAACCATCCCACTGCATCTCTCAGGGGTGACTAGCAAATACAGACCTAAGATCAAAGGCTCTATCATAGACCCTAAATATCTTAAAAGAAGTGCAAGGTTCAAGAGATGGAACCTTTGCTGTTGGGACCTTTTCATGTGAGTACATAACATGGAATAATGGGAACAAAATGTGTGATGTCAAACTGTTGCTTTAACCATTGGCTTTAACCTGCCTCAGCTAACTTGTTCAGGAACAGTTTTTAAAACAAACAAAAACAGAAATTGCTGGAAAAACTCAGCAGATCTGGCAGCATCTGTGGAGCGAAAAACAGAGTTAACTTTTTTCAAGTCCCTTACAAATCTTCTTCCGTTGACTTTAACCAGTTTTACTGAGCTCCAGCCAAGTCAATCATCTGTGCTCGCAGCAAAACCAGACCTGCGTGATTTTGAATTGCTGTTTGTCTTCAGTTCTCACCCTGCCTCTCTCCTGATGTCGGGGCTGGTGCCCCTCTTCTCTCGTGTGTCTCACATCCTGGTACAATCTGCGTGCCAATGCCTAGCAGTAAGGACTGGGCCGCTCTAAGAGGCTGACTCTTGCACGAGCTCTGTGCACTCAGGGCTTGTAGAAGCAGCAGGCTGCTGACGTGTTCTCAGCACACTGACATACACCCCAGGCACCTGTCTGGCCACATTCCAGGGTCCAAAGTTTAAAGCAGTGTAAACAACACTGGCCTCAGACAGTGGCATTTTATCTCAAACGCAGCAAGGCACACAAACGCGAAACCACAAAGAGCAGCGGAGTGGGGGGGGGTTGTGAGGGACGGGGCTGGCAACAGCGTAGGGAATATTTATCCGAGTTACAGGCATTGCTGTAAATACTCAACAGCTGAGGCAACACGTGACAACAGCAAGTTGAAATCATACTCAAACACACAACGGGCACGGCAGAGATAGCTCCATTGCAGCAGCTGAGATGGAGGGTTAGTCCTTAAGGTCAATTCTAAAGCTTTTTCTTCAATGAGGGCAGGTGCAATTCCCCGCACGGTCAAAAGAATATCAAAGGAAGGTAGAGATAATGGGAACTGCAGATGTGGGGAATCCAAGATAACAGAAGGGTCTAGGTCCAAAACATCAGCTTTTGTGCTGCTAAGATGCTGCTTGACCTGCTGTGTTCATCCAGCTCCACACTTGGTTTTCAAAGGAAGGTATATTGCTGCCAATGTGCTCTTCGGTAAGTGCAGCTGTAAGGTAATGGTTATGAAGGGTTAATTCCGATGGCTTCATCAAACGCCACCCAATCAGAAACCATCATGAGGACTTGGGTTGGGAAAGGCAGAACAGCTTTGCATCTTGAAGGAGACAGACCTACCATTGAAGTAGCATTGTCTACAGCACCAGTGTATCGTGGACCTGACTGCTATCATTCGATAACACACATCTTGCTTCAGACAAGGGCTTTCTCTTGTTGTTCCACCCAACAGTATTCCTCAAATACACTCGACCAGCTGGATACAGAATCCCTACAGTGTGGAAACAGGCCCTTCAGCCCAACAAGTCTACAGTGACCCTCAGAGCAGCCCACCCAGACCGAGACCCTGTAACCGACCGAAGCTACACATCCCTGGACACTATGGGGCAATTCAGCACGACCAATCCACCTAGCCAACGCATCTTTGGACAGTGGGAGGAACCCAGAGCAAACCCACACAGACACGGGGAGAATATGCAAACTCCACACAGTCGCCCGAGGGTGGAATTGAACCCAGATCCCTGGTGCTGTGAGGCAGCAGTGCTAATCACTGAGCCACCGTGCCGCTCTTGTGGACCCAGCCAGGGCGAGGGGACTGGTTGTGGTTGACATTGTTTGCTCATAAGACACAGAGGGAGAAGAGCACAATCCCATGCTTGATCTGTACTGGCCACTCAGAACTAAAGAACATGCAAAATCATTGTTTCCCTTGAACCCCCAGCAGGAAGGTTTCATTCTGAAGCTGTGCACTCTGTAGAGCTCAAAGCCAGTCTGAAGAAAGCCATGAGCACTGGCTGATGACTCACAAAAGGTCAACTGACTCATCTCAAAGGAACACCGTCACAACATAACCTGTATTGTCAACTATAATACATACAAATGCTGTTCTGCTGAAGCCATTTTTACTCCACAGGAGGCATCTTTTGTCATTTTACTTGGCTTATCACCTACTTTTGACTTTCACTACTAATCATTTTTCTCATTTAATTATTCCTGCCCCGCTCAGACCTACTGATTTCTCTATCGCCCTCACCATCAACACTGCTGGGAGGAGAACACTGCAGGAATCACTAGGGAAGTAGGAAATTAAAATGGGAAAGGTTGGGAAGTACTCAGCACTATGCACAAAAGACAGAGAGAGTCAATAGTTCGCGTCTGTGAGCTGCCTTTAGAGCTGGAAGTCGTTCATCGATCCACACCTTCCAGTTCGAACAGAAAATCATTGACCTGAAACTGATTTCTCTCTCCAAAGAAGCTGCCTGACCTGATCACTATTTTCTGCTTTGATTCTGGGGCTTGGAGACGTTACTAGACAAGGTGATCCAAATAATCAACAGTACTTGTCGATTCAGTCTCACACTATATCCAATAAATGCCTGGTGATAGTTGCTAAGTGTTGCTCCAGATGTGTCCTTCTCTAAATTGTGGCCTTGAGAGGCAGTGAAACCATTACCACCATGGGATAACATCATAGCAAAAATATTTTGTCAGATTATGAGAATCATCTAGTCCCGTGTATCATAGCCCATAGAGTGCTCCTTTTTGTATCTATCATAAAACTCTTCCCTCCACAATTTGCTCTCTTGAGGACAAATATAGAACAAACAGTCTGTGTAATTTGCCTAAGTGGTCTTATCTGTCGTGTAAGTGTGTTCAGTAACCACACATCCCCTGTTCCTTCCAGTACGGGTCCGAGGGAGTGGGGGGCCAAAGGGCCAAAGGAGCGAGGGGCTGAGGGACTGCAGCATTATCGAAGGTGCCGTCGTTTGATGAAACACTGAGCTGGGGTCACAGCTACAGCCAAAGATCCCACTGCCACGATTTTGACGAAGAACTGACAAGTTCTTCCGAGTCCTGGACAATATTCACCCTCTATCAGCATCTCCAAAGCAGACCATCTATTCATTATCACAGTGCTGTTTACGGGAGTTAGCTGCACACATGACCCACGTTATAGCAATGAATGCATTTCAAAAACAAAAATTCACAGGCTGTAAAGCTCTTCGACATATCCTGAGGTGGCAGACGGTGCTATGGAATTGCAATTATCTTCTCTCATTCTCCAGTTTCCATTGCCACTAATGTTCAGAGTTTTTTCTAAAGCAGTACAATTAGAAGTGCTCATAACTTTTGGTCCATTTGTGAATGATTGCTGATAACACCTAAAGATAGACCCTGCAATTCAAAAGCACTGTATCAGTGCAGCAGGGCTGGTCTAGCTCAGTTGGCTGTACGGTTGAGTGAGATGCCAACACTGTGGGTTCAATTCCCCTCACCGGTTACCATGAAGGACTCTCCTTCTCAATGTCTGCCCTCGTCTGAGGTGGGGTGACCCTCAGATTAAACCAGCACCAGTCATCTCTCTGTAATGAAAAAGTGGGGTCATGGTCTGGTAAGACTATAGTGACACAACATCAGTGAGGCATTTTCCCAAATGACTTTGCTTGATAATTCTGGCAAAATATGGCACTGGGAAAGGGTTGTATGAGGCAGTTCATTGCCATCAATCCACTTTGAGCTTTGCTTCATCTTCAATCTTCTAATCTCACAATTAGTAGCAGAGCTTACACTAATGTAGACTATTTACAGAAACGGTGGCTCTGTGGTTTGCACTGTTGCCTCAATTCAATTCCAGGTTTGATTCCACTCTCAGGTGACTGTCTGTGTGGTGTGTGCACATTCTCCCCGTGTCTGCGCGGGATTCCTCCGGGTGCTTCGGTTTCCTCCCACAGTCCAAAGATGTGCAGGTTAGGTGCTAAATTGCCCCATTGTCTCCAGGGATTTGTGGATTAGGTGGGTAATGGGGATGGGTCGAGGTGGGCTGCTCTGAGGGTTGGTGTGGACTTGTTGGGGTGAAGGGCCTGGCTCCACACTGTAGGGATTCTATGATGATATAGAAGAAGTGCTGCTCTTAAAAAACAACAGTTTATTGCATGATGCAGAAAGAACAACATTTGGTCAGGCATAGCTACTGGACCTGGGCAGCCTTAACTGCCCTGGGAAAGGTGGTGAGCTCTATTTGAGATATATTTGCTCTCTCCGAAAGCTAAAAGAGAACTCGTCTCCCTTCCAAGACTGTGGGAATTATCAGTGACAAGGGTGCAATCAGGGTAACATGAACATTAACCCCTCAGAAACACAACTTCCTACAATCTCAAAGAATGTATTGTAGGGACTGAGTCAAATCATTTCCGAACACTAAAACTCATGTGAACAGCAAATGAGGGGAACTTCCCAATCACACATCACAAGTTGAGGTCATTTGTCCCTTAATGACTGTACTAGTCTTCTAATTAGTCCTAACCCCTGCCCTTCTCCCTGAGCCCCACAATGTAGACTTATCTATATTGTAGTTTTACTGTTGCTTCCCCAATATTGACAGTTCCAACCACAGATGGTTTCCAAGACAAGCATTCATTTAAAGCAAATTCACTTAAAACAGTTGTTGAAAACATTACAGGCACCAGACATTTGAATGTAGTTTTGGACAATGTTCCTCTTCTTATCAAAGAGTGTTACTGTATCGAGTATTTCTTTTTTCAGTTTGGATATTTTAGCATTGTTTGTTTGGAATATTATTTTGATAGAATAATATTTTTGAATTGTTTTGTATAAAGAATTATTTTTGTATTTGGTATGGATCACGTATTTTGAGCAGGTCATGAGGAGTTGGAATTATGAAAATAAGTTCAGGCATTTAGTTTTCATAACTTACTACAAGGCAAGCTGTTAATATGGGAGTTATTTCAAATGCTTTCTGACTCTGCGATGTACAATGGCTGGACACTGCAGCCCACTCTCCAGCACCCAATTAGCACTTCATCTACTTTGCTCTGGGAAGATTTTGGGGAAATCAGGAATGCTGGCTGGGACTGCAGAAGGAATCTTGGTACCTGCAGTGCCCACCAGAACAGGCCCTGATTTAACATCTCAACCAAATGCAATGTGTTCAGCAAACCGCTCAAACCCTGCAGTTTGGCAAGCTTTGGGGAACAGCACTGAAAGCACGATAGAATCTGAAGGTTTGGAAAGTCAGCTTCAGCACAGTCAGAAGGATTTGGCTAAATTGTCATGGCAGTTGTGCGAGGGATGGAGATTTCACCTGCTCAAACACCCACACAGAGACTGCGATATTAAACCGCTCTCCTGGCTACCTGCCTATTCGCAGCTCTGCTGCCAGTGCTAAGCTCACTCAATGGCCCACAGTGATCGCTCTTCACGTTCCCCATCCTCAGGATCACACCCTTGTAACCTCCCCATGTCTCTAATTCTCTCAAGCTCCTGCAGGTTTCATCCCAATCCTGAACAGTGGTTCCCTTTGTCACTGGCCCCTCAGCGGTTTGGGGGAGGAAGGGGGGTTCTCTACTCCTTGTCAACCCTCGTTCACCAAGTCTCCTGGGTATCTCCTCCTTTTGCTTCAGTATCGTCTTCTTCAAGCTGTCTCTGCAAAATCAGGTGCAACATGCTCCAGCCGCCATATCAACACAAGTGCTATCCCTTTTCTTCCAATACCAAGGAGAGGGTGAAAAGGGGAGGCGATGGCCTAGAGGCATTACCGCTAGCTATTAATCCAGAAACTCAGCTAACCTTCTGAGGACCGGGTTTGAATCCTGCCAAGGCAAGTCATGTAATTTGAATTCAACAAAAGAAAATCTGGAATTTATAACCTACTAATGATTATGAAACCATTGTCAACTGTTGGGAAAATCCCATCTGATTCACTAACGTCCTTCAAGGAAGGAAACTGCCATCCTCACCTGGTCTAACCTACACGTGACTCCAGATTCTCCGCAATGTGGTTGACTCTCACACGCCCTCTGAAATGGTTTAGCGAGGCACTCAGTTCAAGGGCAGCTAGGGACAGGCAATAAATGCTGGCCAGCTGGCTACGACCTCATCCCAAGAGTGAATGGATAAGAAAGATAGACTGATCTATCCATCAGTAAGCAGCAAACCCAAACTGTTACAGCTGGTCAGACTGCAGTTTCAGAAAGCAATTTTCCACATTAAATGGAGCCGTTTTGACAATGCTTCTAAATACACCCAACAATAATACCACACAGTACAGAGTTTGGGCTTTGCAAACAGTTTGAAACAATACTCTTATGAAGGTCAAACAGCTAATTACACTTTACTAATAATTAATTTTTCTTTAGAAACCTAATAAATAGATTTGGCACTAACTTGCTTGAAATTGTGTAGTTTGACGCAATTTCTAAAACATGTTTTTGAACCAGTAATGCAGGAGGAACATCAACCACTGTTACACAATGCCGTATTGTCTTGCAGCTCTTCATCTCATTTTAGATATTCCCACAATACAATTTGGATTCCTCTGAAAACCATTGAATATTCTTAGTTTGCCATCGTTCACAGCACTGCAGATAACAACTTGTGATACGCTTTCTTCACAAATGTCAATTTGTTGTTTAAAACTTGTTCTGTGGGCAGAGGTAGCAGTTAATTTGCACATAGCAAGCTCCCCTGCACATTGATTGGTTAAATTAATCCTCTGTGATGAACGTGAATGGTTTAATCTGGACCGAGGTACCAGAGAATTTCCTCACTCAGGGCTTTGTGGGCATTTTCCAGAATCCGTTTGCTCAGAGGACCTGTTTCACGAATTTTCAAGAGGAGTGCACGTTGGCTGGTTTCACTCAAACGGGGTAAAGCTGGATTTCCTGATTTCTTCATAAATCATGCCATTACGAATCTCTGCTGGCTTCACTTTCCAATGCCAACAAACAAGCTTGCACCTTTCAGAATGCGATTTTTTCTTGCTTGTAATCAAACCCTGAAGATGGATCACGTGATCTTTCCATACCTCAAAAGCCTGAGCATCTCTAGTCACATTGAACTGCTGCTTGTTTCACCTTGGAAGGAGAGGAAATTGCGCTCAGATTTCAAGGTGGCCAATGTCCAGGAGAACAGCCAGACTGCTGCCATTAAAGACAATTCCAAAGCTTCCCTTGCACACATGCATTTCCAAGAGGATGGAATCGATAGGCAACTTCACCTTGTCTATGCCAGTGGCTAATTCTAGTGTTGTCCTGGCAGAGGGTGAATCCACTGTAGTGTCGGGTCTAATCTTGCTCAGGATATGCCTCCATACCCACTCACCACTGAATCAAAGCCCTGCAGGGTCACGCCCCACCTCAGAGACTCGAACACAACCATCAAGGTCAATAACACACTGTAGTACTGCCGCACTGTCGGGGGGTTGGGGGGGGGGGGGTGGGGGGGTGGTGACTTTCATTCAAAAGGCCAAACCAAATCCTTCTGTGCTCCTTCTGGTCAATGTAAAAGATTCCACCATTATTTGTGGGAGCTTGCTACGTGCAAATTGACTGCCACATCTCCTCCAACACCGTCAATGAAGTATATTTTTAAAGGGTGGTCCATCTTGAAAAGTGCCATAAGATGTCCAATAGCTATGACAAACGCTGCATAAATGAGAGTCCATCACTGTTGGAGACAAACTGGTTCAACCTTGCAGCCTTGTCCTTGCCTGAAATTTTTGCTTTGGAATCACGGACATAGCAGTTTGAAATTTAAACACCTGCTCAATTTGGAGAGTCTTTTTTTTCTTGCTGTTGTAAAACAGCACCAATCAGTTCCCGGGAACTGGCTCCTCTGCTTCGGTTTCCATTGAATTCCATTGGTCGCCAGTGTCTGGCTGCCCTGCAGTAAGAAGACCCAGGAGTCGCCTTAGACCTCTGCCATTTTTAACACAGCCCCACTCAGTAAGTGGAGATAGTAAGATCTGCCAATGCTGGAGTCTGCGTGTGGACCTGGAGGAACACAGCAGGCCAGGAAGCATCAGAGGTGGAGGAAAGCTGACGTTTTGGGTTCGGAAATGTCCCAGTCCTGAAGAAGGGTCCTGACCCGAAATGTCAGCTTTCCTGCTCCTCTGATGCTGCCTAGCCTGCTGTGTTCACCCAGCTCCACACTGAGTTACCATTCAGTAAGCACCCTGTTCTCGCCATTTTTATGTTCAAAGTGGACCCCCCTCATAGCTGCCCAAATGAAGATCCATCTTTCACAGTTTTGCCCATTCACTGAATGGATCGCTATTTCTGTAGTAATGTTATGCTCCCCTCAATACTAACAACGCTGCTTATCTTTCTGCCACTGGCAAACTTGGATATGTTGCTTTGTATTCCACCATCTAAATCATTAATGAACAGGGCAATTAGTTGAGGTCCCCCGCACAGATCTGTGCAGCACACCACTCATGCAGCGCCATTGAGTTACATAATGGCCAATGGTACTACACCCTGGTAAGGGGCAAGGAGGAAGCAAACAGCTTTGAAATTCAATAAGGCAGATTCAAATATCTCTTGAGGGCAGCTGTTGGAAACTTTTCCCGAAACGTGGGCCGCATTTGAAACTATCGCTCCTAATCTGCCACATAAATAAGGTTGCTAATCCTGTTCGGGCTTGGAAAGCTGCCAGCGTCTGGGAAAACGGGACATTTTGTTCAGGTAGACCAAGCCTCATTATTGCCTCCAGTGAATAAACAACGAGAAAAGGAATGAAGGCTCTCAGGTCTGTGCAGATTGTCACCCAAACAAACTGGCAAGTGCTCATCATTTCATATTAGTCAGGTGTAACTAGGTAATTGCAAGCTGTTTCCAAACTGTTGCTCTCAATGTAGTTCGGGCGGCACAGTGGCTCAGTGACCAGCACTACTGCCTCACAGCACCAGGGACCAGGGTTCGATTCCAGCCTCGGGGGACTGTCTGTGTGGAGTTTGCATGTTCTCCCCGTGTCATGTTTTCCCCAAGGGAAATGCAGGGTTATGAGGTAGGATGGGGGCATGGGTCTGGATGGCATTCTCTTCTGAGGGTCAAGCAGACTCAATGGGCTGAATGTCCTCTTTCCACAGGGGTTCTATGATTCACTAGGTCTGGAGTCATATGTAGGTTAGACCAAATGAGGATGACAGATTGCTTTCCCGAAAGGTTAGTAGTGACCCAGAAGAGTTTTAGTTGGTTGGTACAATTACTGATGCCAGTTTCCAACTCCAGAACCATTAGTGAACTTCAATTTGATGATGGGATTTGAACCCAGAGCCTTAGCTTGCACCTCTCTGCTAGTGACAATACCACCAGACCACCATCTCTATTTTCTGTGTTTTGTTACAATTTCAAGCAAGTGCTTTGTATTTTTTTCCTTCTATTTCCATCTCCCCTTTCTCAATCCTACCTATTGTGGCAGCCAAGCTGTCTCTTACCTTCTGTGTGGCTGGGAGTCAAATTTTCATGGTGAAAATTACACAAAAAGCCTTCAGACATTTTGCCAACTTAAAGATGCTGAGCAAATGTTAGTTGCTATCAGTAGATTTTAAAAAAGAATCACAGCCTTTTAGCTTTGTGAGATAATCAACCCTGAGTCCAGTTAAGACGGTATAAAGTTGAAATCAACCCAAGTGCTCACTTGTGGATATTTCAAGTTTAGACCATAAGGCACAGGAGCAGAAATTAGGCCATTTGGCCCATCGTGTCTGTTCCGCCTTTCGAACATTCCTTCTAAGTTCCTCAACCCCATTCTCCCGCTTTCTGCCTGAAACCCTTGATAATCTAGAACCTAATCTATCTCAGTTTTAAATATACTCAATGACCCGGCCTGCACAGCCTTTTGTGGCAGTGAATTCCATAGATTCACCGCTCTCTGGCTAAAAACATTGCGCCTTATCTCTATTCTAAAAGGTCTTCCCTTTACTCTAAGGCTGTACCTTGGGTCCTAGTCTCTCCCTCCAATGGAGGCATCTTTCTAACATCCACTCCATCCAGACCATTCAATATTTGGAGGGTTTCAATTAGATCCCCCCTCATCCTTCTGAACTCCAATGAGTATAGTCCCAGAGTCCTCAGACGTTCCTCATATGTTAAGCTTTTCATTCCTGGCACCATTCTCGTGAATCTCCTCTGAACCCACTGCAGGGCCAGTATATCCTTCCTCAAATATGGGGCCCAAAGTTTAAGAAAGAGTTACTTGGAGACTTGGAAAGTCACAATGGCAAAACATCAGCCAATTAGAGTTGAATTGCCAACCAATCAACACCTTCTCTTCCTGCTGTTTGAATTGCAGTGATCATTTGAAAATTGGCCTTCTTGCATTTGTCCTGATGATGAAAAGTTTTGACCACGTGCCTCTGTTTTTTTGGCAATGTTCAACTTCTGTACTGCTGAGCAACTACTTGTATATCACAACTGGCTGATTCCAACAGCTCCTCATATTCCAGTTTCAAAGTTACCTCCTAACAAAGCACCACAAACAGCCTGTTCCAAACATTTAGTCCCATGACTCAACAAAACAGGGAATGGTGAACAAGCCTTAACAATTTGAACTACCTCAGCATGCGTAAAGGAAACTGGCCCAAGGAAACCAAAGTTACAAAGTGAAAATTACTTGAAATTATGACACAGATATACTTTACGACTAAAGTATTACACTTTCATTTGGATGGGTAGATGTTCGAAGGTTTGTCGAGTGGACTTGCTCTGCTCATGGAAGAAAACTGATCAACATATTTTCATCAATATATCAGACAGCTGCATATGGCTCTGCTGGCACAGTGGCAGTGTCCCTTCCTCTGAACTTGGAGGCCCCAGTTAAAGTTCTTCTTGCTCCTGAGGGGTGTCCAAGCATCCCTGAACAGCTAGACATTTTTAATCAACCTGTCAGCTGCAAGAACATCAATAGTCACACAAATTACAAAGTAATTTTAGAATATCAGTTGGGGAACAAATGTCTTTGAAAGGAACACGTCAGGATCTCCTCTGGATGATAAGGATGACACCATCTGAATGCGAAATGTTAAACGCACCGAAAGATTCTCATTCACATTGGATTGCATTCTCATATTTTGCTGCTGTGAAATTAAGTGAGAATTGGGTCTAATTATGAGCATTTATTCATTATTACCAGCCCACATTACACAACAGGCTTTGGAACACACTGTTACACAAGGTCTGTTATGTTTGCAAAGGCCATGAAGTCAGCATTTACCAATAACACACTGTCGTCTTACAAGTGCAATTCCGTCCATTTGTACCTATTAGTAATTTCTTTGGCTCTAACCTGGCAGCATCATCACTGACGTCAGCAAGTACTGGTGCTGTCATACCTGAGAATACCTCGATTAAATAAGGAGGCAACGCAGCAACTAGAATAACTTAGTTACACTGGACCTTCAACTGACTGAGACATACTAAGTTGCTGAAGGAGCATTATAAAACAAAGGATGATACTGAGTCACATATAAAGGTCAGAAGGGGTTGATTCAAGATGCAGATCTTGGGGAATGTCTTACAGGAATAAAGCGAGGTGGTGAGGTATGCGGTGGCAAATGCAGGGCTTAGGGCTGGGCAAGACACATTCACCAATGTTGCAGTAATTATAAATGAGATTCTAGGAATGCAGGCGTCTAGGACGCTGGGTGGGGAGTGGGCGTGGTTTAAACAGGGCTGATGACCTGATGGGATCTGAAAACAAGGATGAGAATTTGTAATTTAAGATCCAACGCTGGTCAGTGAGAACAGAGAGCTGAGAGGGGATTAGCATTTGCTACAGCTCAAGATGCGGGTTGCAGAGTCCTAAATAAACTCAAGCTTATTCAAACTCAAGCAGAAAATAGGATACCAAGGAGCAGCAACAACTCATTGATTTTTGCCAAATCTACTAGTTAACTATAGATGTGAATCGTCGAGTGGAAGTGTTTGGGGTAGAATGTTTCAATATAAGTAACCTTACACGAAAGCAATGATTGGGAAAAGTCAGATAACCAATACTGGCTGAGAGCGAGTGCGCGATAGAGAGTGACAGAGAGAGAGCGAAAAAGAGAGAGTGTGCACAAGTGAATGAATGAGAGGGAGAGTGACAGAGAGGGAGACACAGAGTGAGAGTGAGAGCGAGAGGGAGGGAGAGCGAGAGGGAGGGAGAGCGAGAGGGAGGGAGAGCGAGAGGGAGGGAGAGCGAGAGGGAGGGAGAGCGAGAGGGGAGAGAGAGCGAGAGGGGAGAGCGAGCGAGAGGGAGGGAGAGCGAGAGGGAGGGAGAGCGAGAGGGAGGGAGAGCGAGAGGGAGGGAGAGCGAGAGGGAGGGAGAGCGAGAGGGAGGGAGAGCGAGAGGGAGGGAGAGCGAGAGGGAGGGAGTGAGAGCGAGAGGGTGAAAGATGTGACAAAGAGAGATGACAGTGAGTGAGACATAAGAGACAGTGAAAAAGAGAGAGTGAAAGGACGCACACACGAATTAAAAAGAGAAACGAGAATGCAAGCATGAGAGAGAGAGAGAGAGAGAAAGAATGTGAAAATGTACCAGAGAGAGAAATAAAGAGAAAGAATATTTGCATTTCTAAAGCGCCTGTATAAACCTGAATAAAACCTATATAAACTACCTCAAAACTACTTCTGCTTCCACGGCCGGTTCCCATTCACCAGGGTTTAGCAGCCTCTGCCTTTGCCCTAAGGATCGAGTAAACCTTTCAGTAATGCAATAGGGGAACAAACAGTGGGATTCTGTCCAGTAATTGCTCAGACTATTGGATACATCTCATATTTTCATAAGGCCCACGTTAGTCATCAAATGTTACAGGGCATGACATCAAATCTTGATTTATGCTCAAGGCGTGTCGAGGCTGGCCAGGCAACTGGCAGCAAATTAAAGAAAGGACTGTAAGAGCAGTTACATTTATATAGCATTTTTCACATCCGCAGCACGTCCCATGTGGCCACGGGAGTAAGTTTTGTGATTTGGTCACAACAGTAATGTATGCAAACATGGAAGCCATTTTGTGCATCAATGTTTTATTTGTTGACTAAATAAAGACTTGCATTGATGTCAGGATGTCCCACAGAGCTTTATAACCAATAAAGTACTTTTAAATGTAAAAACTTTTGCAATGTAGGATGCATTGGCAGACAGCACAGCAAGATCCCACATACAGCAACAAATTCAATGCGCAGCTAATACCTTTTCTGGAATTGGTCACAGAGAACGTGAGTTACGTATTGGCCAGCTTGTAAGGATGAGCTCCTCAGGTCTTCAAATACTTTTTATACCCACCTACAACCTCACTGAACCGGAGGGTCTTATCAGAAAGCAAGAATTTTATCAACAAACTAAAATGTGTCTTCATCGGGACAGAGAAGAGACATTTGGAGATAAAAGTTATTGCAACATATTAAAAATTACACACTTTGCGTGGGCCTGTTAGTTTTGGTGCAATTTAAGGGTTTAAGGGCTTAGTTACTGAATTCACGACGATCTCAGGAGCTCGCAATTCAAGCCAAACCCTTCCAAGATCAATTGCAAATGCATTTTTTACATTACACAGCGGCTACTCCATTATCAAACATTTTGAGGCCTCCATGTTCATTAAAGGTACTATTTCAATGTTGGTCTTCTGTTCTATCTTTTGCCAATGTACATTCATAAATTAATTGTTCAACACTGAATACTTCCTTATTTTAAAAGATATTCCTGTAGCAAAGCCAGCAAAATGCAAAACCTTATAGAAACGACGATTTATTGGAAGAAACTCCCTGATAATCTTCTGGAGAGGGGACATTAAGTATTCTGACTCCATTAATGGATTTCATGCTGCTAACTGCTCATTTCATACAAAAGGTGCTCACAGAGAATGAGACATTTCTACCCTCGCTGTGATTTCTTCACTGAAACCTCTTCAAGGAACACAATCCCTGACTTCACAAAAGAATAAACTTGTATTTAATTTCTCCTGTCATTTAACTAGCCACTGGAAAGTCCTACCTCACAGAATCCCTATAGTGTGGAAATAGGCCATTTGGCCCATCGAGTCCACAATGACCTTCCAAAGAACATCCCACCCAGACCCATCCCCTTCCCTATCCCTGTAAGCCTGCATTTACCTTGGACAATCCACCTAACCTGCACATCCCTGGGCACGATGGGGTAATTTAGCATGACCAATCCACTGAACCTGCATATCTTTAGACTGTGGGAGGAAACCGGAGTATCCTGAGGATTCCCAGTTGGACACGGGGAAAATGTGCAAACTCCACACAGGGTGGAATCGAACCCGGGTCCCTGGCGCTGAGAGACAGCAGTGTTAACCATTGAGCCCCAAACACACAAATCCACTACTTGCAATGATGGACTAAAAATATCCCACATACCTCTAATGTTTGAAAGCCTTGTGAAATTGGCTTTTTCCCCAGAATAAGAGAGAACCCAACATGACAGACGACTGCGCAGTCAATGTTTTGGCCAGAGGTGTGTTTGCTTTTAGCGACGTCACTCCTCTCATTGCTCAAGCCTTGGCCTGTGTGTTTTTAATTTCTGAAAGTCTTTTCTCACTGTGAAGGAACAGAATGTTCAGGTCCCATGTTTAGTGTTGTGGCAGTCATACATCAAGTTCCACTATTAATTGTTTGCTGCATTTGACAAAAATATTGCTGTATTGCCTTAGGCACAAGTCATCATTCCCTTCACTGCCAGCATTTTTGCTTGATGAATACAACTATCAGGGTATATATCTTGTACCGTGGAGGCAGTAAGAACCGCAGATGCTGGAAGCCAGAGTCAATAGATGTGAAGCTGGAAAAGCACAACTGGTCACACAGCATCCGAGGAGCAAGAAGGTCAACGTTTCGGGACAAAAACCCTCGTCAGGTCTGGGGAGGGAGTCCAGAAGTAAATATAGAGTGAGGTGTTAGGGCCTGGGGAAGGGTAGAAGAGATGGTGATGGGTGGATGCAGGTAGGGGGTTATTGTGTTTGGTCGGTGGGAAGGGTAGGACAGGTAGGTGAGTCAGAAGATGGACAGGTTAAGGGAGGAGAGATTTTGAAGATGAAGTCAATATTGAAGCCATTGGGCTGTAAGCTCCCAAGGCGAAATATCAGCTGTTGTTCCTCCAATTTGCAAAAGACAAAGTCTCACTCTGACAGTTGAGGAGGCCAAGAAAGGATGTGTCACCAGGGAAGTGGGAGGGGGAATTAAAATGGACAGCAAGCAGAAGGTCGCATTTGTTGGTGCATGCAGGTTGGACCTGATCTACTGTATCTGGCGCTCCCAATGGTATCTTCTATTTATGGGGGAGAACGTAAGCAGACTCAAGGGCTGATTCAGGGAACATTTACACTCCTCATGACACTGTGGCTTTAAGATGTTATTTTTGCCTTTTTTTTAAAAGGGAGGCAAGGCAGAGGTAGACAAGCAGTCTATCAGAATCACTCGAGTAAACAGTTTGAGGCGCTTTGGGTTTCTTTTGAAAGCTGGAAAAACAGAAGCAGCCTGAATGGGTGGGATCAAGAACCAGCATTTGTAATTTTCGTTTTCAGCAGTTGCTGTTGGGGTCTTGAAAAGGTACAAGCTATTTTTTTCTCCCTCTTGGTTACAGCCAAAATCTGGGGGTTCTTTCCCCTGCTATTGGAGTCACATGTGCGACAATCTGTTTTCTGAATTTTTCTTTTGCCAAGGGTGTGTTTACTGCGTGTTACTATATTAGATACAGTAACTATTACTAATTAATCGTTCCATTATTCTGTTAAGATTGACAATAGAGTTATGTTATTCCAATTCCTTCTTTCTTTTGTTGTATTTTAACTACAGTGGATAAACAAAGTGGGTTTTGCTTTATATCCAATAGTTTGACCAATCAAATTGCATCTGGAATACAACACCTTACATTTACCTTTAAAATGAAAGAATGCTAGGGTCTAGACTATCTGCTGAATATCTTGAGGGAGTTGGTCTGGTCCATAACACTTCCCGAAAAAAAACTCTATAGAATTCATTTATATATTGCTGATAAAGGGGCATTTTGTTAAAGCATTTTCTCCTGCCACTCATCAGGGCAATTCACTAGAAGACCAATTCAAGGGGAAATGCAACATTAAACTATATTAGAGGAGGTTGACAAGTAGATACTGACTGAGAGGCATTGCCATACATAATTCAATAGTTAATGACAACTGACAGTTAACTGCCAATCTTTGTTTCAATTTTAAACCGTGCAAGTTGACATTGATCAGTCAGTGCATTGCCCTCAGAAATACACCAACGAAATAAACCAAACAGCCTGGTTAAAAATTTAAAGATAGCTTGGCAGTTAAATTGCAAATAGCATTGATAGGTGCATTCTCTACCAGAGTCCACTTACTAACCAATCAGCACTCTCCTCTCATGCAGTATAAATGCTACTTCAGCCCGAGAATTGGTCTTCTTATGAATTGTCGTGAAGAGTGCAAGATGAAAAGCTTAAAAAAAAATGCATTTTGTTTCAGTTCTCCTTAAGTTCTGCATTGTTTCCAACCTATTTATTATAACACCAATCTCATTCTTAAAACAAATGTCAAACACAGGTTTAAGTATCGACTACAATCAGGAATTTGAATCCATCCCCTTAATGCAAAACACTACTGCACTCATACGGCTCAAAGTCAACAGACAGGGAGAATTTTTTTTTGAAAAAGGGACAAACATAAACATTTCTTTTGGTCAATTTGTTTTTATTTGTTCATGAAACCAAAGCTCTGCTGGCTGGGCCAGCATTTATTGCTCATCCTTAATTGCCCAGGGGGCAGTTTAAAGTCAAATTTCATTGCTGTGGGTCTGGAGTCACGTGCAGGCCAGGCCAGGTAAGGAGAGCAGTTTCCTTCTCTAAAGGCCATTAATGAACCAGATGGATTTTTTCTCGAACAATGCTTCCGTGTTCATCAGTAGGCTTTCAATTTCAGACTTCTAATTCAAAATATACCATCTCCCACAGTGGGATTTGAACCCAGGTCCTGAGAAGATTTCTCAAGTTCCAGCATTTATAGTCCAGCAATAATACCACTAGGTCATACGAAGGCCAGAATTTAATGAATCTCACGGGTCCACCAGGTTTCTTGTTGGTGAAATCGAATAGCCAAGAGCCATTGAATATCAGCAGTTCAAACTGTCATCAAGCTGTATCTACATGGGCACAGTTCAGAGTTTATGAAGGTAGTCAGAAATACTGAAATATGGAAACTTTATCAGGCTTCCAGAAAGTTCTACAGGGAGAGAGATATTTCATCTTTAATGACTAATTAGGCCTCTGAAACAGAAAACACTCTCCAGAAAGAGTTGCAAAGTCCAGATAAAGCAGACATGGAAAGGATGTTTCAATTGAGGTCACAACCTCAGAATTGAAGGGACTTTAGAAGTGACATGAAGAGGAATTTCTTTAGCCAGAGGGTGGTGAATCTGTGGAATGCATTGCTACAGAAGGCTGTGGGGGCCAAGTCACTGTGTGTATTTAAGACAGGGATAGATAGGTAAGGGATCAAAGATCATGGGGAGAAGATGGGGAAAATGGAATTGAGAAATACATCAACCACTATCAAGTGGTGGAGCAGATTGTTGGGCTGAATGACCCAGTTCTGCTCCTACATCTTATGGTTTTTTTTTAGCACAAAGACCCAACACTCTCCTTAAAGCCAGGTTTCCAGGTATCAAGGCCAAAAACCCCCCTATCTCCTAAAAAGCATTTGCGTGCCTTTTCTTTAAGAGACCAGGGTAAACCACAATACACACATTGAACTGTTGATTTCATTTGCAAGAAAACATGTGCTAAATCCTTCTTAATCCAGTTTCACATCTTCCAACTTTTCAAAACAGTGCATAAATATAAATCTGTGTTCTCAATATGTTGCTTTTTGTCCAGCATTGCTACACCACTTCAATATCTTATTTTCCACTTGCACTGGGTTGGCACAAATTTTTGTTTCAAAACTAATGCATTTTGCTCTTATAAGGCAACCGTTTCGATACAACTTAAAACTGGGCATTTGTCTTCAAGCAATGTCTGTCTGTTTAACCCTGATAAGGAGCTCGTCTGGAAATTCAGGAATATTTCCAGTACTGCCCACATACATCAACCACAGCCAGAGGAACATATCGGTGGCATAAAAGGTAAGAACGATCACCTTTTTTATTAATACAGCTGAAGGCTCTTCAATTCAAAGTAACATTGTGGACTTACTTTTTCCGTGATTAAATGACCATCTCACCAAAGATAGACAAATTGTAGTTGCTTCATAGCTCATTCATGTTGCAACTTGAGGGCGTTAGTGCAAACCAACTTCACAAGAAGAAACAAACTGAGCCAGGAATCAGGGGCCACCCAGAGCGAGATTCCTTAAAGTCTCAGTCCATGTCACTCTCGTCAGGGGCGCGGATATCTGATTTGCTCCACACAATTTTTAGCATCGGTGTGAAACACTCATACTCCCTTACTCGGGGGTCAAAACTCATGGGTTAAGCGCATTCGATGTCCATCTTTCGGTTACGATTGTGCACGCTTAGTGACATAATTTTGCACTTTGGTTGGTTTTCCAGTTCTCGAGTTGCCTTGTCTCTCACTGGTCGTGCTCACACTCTGATCAGTCGCTACGTTATTAGAAATACTGATTCCATCCTTCAGCAATACATCTTGATGTATTAAAAACAAAGAAAAATGCTGGAGATCACAGCAGGTCAGGCAGCATCCATGGAGAGACTGCAAGCTAAGGTTTCGAGTTGAGACGACCCTTCATCAGAGCTGATGTGAAGTGTGGAGGGGCCTACATTTGTGCAGTCAACAAAGTTCACTCTCACATCTTCTGCTGCCCCCTCCACACTTCACATCAGCCCTGATGAACAGTCATTTGGACTCGAAGCATTAGCTCAATGGATGCCGCCTGACCTGCTCTGATCTCCAGCATTATTTGGTTTTTGTACAGATTCCAGCACAGGCAATAATTTGCTCCTACAATGTTTCAAATTTGGTGAGTCTGATGTTTCTCTGTCCGATACGCTCCATCACATTAATACGCCTGGATTCCTTACATCTGCCGGTACAATAGATTCGCCAGTTGTTGAAGGCACTATAAACACATTTCAAGCTCTTAGGCCCGCATACAAGTGTCGAGTATCAAAGTGCTCACCACCTGCACTTTTCAGTGCACAGGCCGCCCATGCAGATCGACAGGTAACATGCCCAAACCTTCGCCAATGGTTTGCCACAATGAGATACCAGTGCTGGATGCCAGTGGACACCAACTAGCGTCCACGGATCCTTGAGCATACAACCTATGATGACAGCAGACTGCAATAGAATGAGAATGCTGCACAGTTGAAGGTACTGTCCTTTGGGCAATGTGCTGAACTATGAAATCTATCTGTCCTCTCAGGGAGTGCAATAATATTTATCTTTTAACTTTAATTCCCAATTTTCTTAACTTATACTATTAAGAACTGTAACATAGAACTTTCAGCTTTTTCCCTTTATTTCTCTATTTTTGTACCTAACATATTTTGGAACCAAAGATTTGTAACTAAATTTATACTTTGTACCTAAGATGACGTTATGTGCAATGACAGTGTATACTTTTCACTGCACTTCTAGAATATGGTCCTTTTATGGTCATGTGTACTCCATTGTAGGAGTACAGTGAAAAGTTTTTACAAAGTTGCCAGCAGCAGTTGTGGAAGCAAGGTCATTGGGGTCATTTAAGAGACTGCTGGACATGCATATGGTCACAGAAATTTGAGGGTGCATCCATGAGGATCAATGGTCGGCACAACATTGTGGGCTGAAGGGCCTGTTCTGTGCTGTACTGTTCTATGTTCTATGTTCTATGTTCTAAAGTCTGCCTCTTAGGGCACTACCTTAGGTACAGGTACCTGGGTAGAATCTTGGATACAAAAGAGGCATAAAAAGAAAAAGTAGTTGCATTACTTTACAGAGTTTAAAAAATAAGTTAGAAGTAAGATATAGTTAAAAGAATGACATTACAGTCGGGAAAAATAATTCCAAACAAACATTTCATTGCAGCAGTTCAGTGCAGGGCATCCGCACATGATCTGAGCACCTGTGCCGAACCACAGTCCGAGATTCGTCCCCGCTCCAAGCCTCCAGCCCACTCCATCCTGTCGCTCAGCTGCTTCAAGCTAAGTTCCAGGACTGCCTCCCCCACCTCTCCCAGGATTCGATTCGCACTCGCTGCTCCAGGGCTGAATCCCCACTCGCTGTGCTTCTGTACTTGAGCACACCTAATTGTAAAGATCCCAACACGCTATTGCAAATTTGGGGAGCTTCCCCCTGCCCCGGTCTCCTGTCCACAGTTATCCACATTGCTAAAGTAGATGGTCTGGTCATTCGCTCAGGGTTGTTCGCGGGAGCTTGCTGTTTGCAAACTGGCTGCTGGTCTCTCTAGCTTACAACAGAAACCATACTTCAAAAAGTGCTTTGTTGCCTGTGAAACACTTTGCTCCTTCCTCTGCTCAATCAAGATACAAATTTCACGCAAGGTGCTTCTTTCTTTGCCGTGAGGCCAGGGGCAAACAACTTTTTGCCTCGATCAAAGAAAGCTCCAATCCCCGTGAATTTGTTTTCTTGGAAACTGTGGGCCTTACCTTTTACGCCAGCCAGTCTTTTGCAATAGAAGGGCCTTTACAGAAAACTTGAAATCGAACTGCAGCACAGTGGAATTGAACTCTCACCCCTCGGCGACTCAGCACGCTGCCCATCTGAGGTTTGACCTCCCCCTCTTTCTTTATCCCTTCCTCCTCCTTGTGTCAGCCCCACAAAGGAACGGAAATGGAGCTCGGACTCACCAATGCACAGTATAGAACGCCAGGGTCACTGATTCCAGCTTCTGTTGTACCTGCCGGCTTCCATCCGATATTCAGTCCGAGGATATGGCCACAATCCATCGGCCTGCTGAATTCACCCAGTGTTTTCCCAAGACAATAGATCCATTCATTCCAGGGTTGAGCACCAAAACAAGTCTTATTTGTTATAAAGAACCAGGAACACATGTCAGGATCAAATTGCTGTGCGACAATCTGCTCGACGAGATCTATTTACTAGGAGCTGGTGCAAGAAGAAAATTCTCCAATCTCGCAGGCATCTGTGTGAAACCTGAACTGTCCCACGGAAACAGAAATCCCAGTCTCTTCTCAGCTGTAGCCTTCCCTGTTTTGTTCACAACGTCCAGGTTCTGGTGAGGTCAACAGCAATTAGGGAAACAGCAACTCTCTGTTCAGCTTTCCAGTTAAAAAAAGGGCTTCAAGGTCTTTCACTGAAGCATTAAATCAGACAAAATGGGTCACTCAGCCACATAAGCAAAGGTAAAGGTCCAGCCAGATCACAGGGCTGCTCTCTCATTAAGGAGATAAAGACAACTATTGATGGCTTAGCCTGAGGTTCATCACGCCTCAGGGGAGGGAGAAGATGTTGAGGAGGGGAGCCCTTCATGGTAACCTCCTCAGCCGGGCTGGGAACGGAACCCACGCAACGTTGGCGTCACTCTGCATCACAAACACAGCCGTCCAGCTAACTGACCCGCCGAGACCATCCTGAAGGATGGAACAGGTTTGAAGCACCTAGTGGCCTAGATAATAAAATGTGAGGCTGGATGAACACAGCAGGCCAAGCAGCATCTCAGGAGCACAAAAGCTGACGTTTCGGGCCTAGACCCTTCATCAGAGAGGGGGATGGGGTGAGGGAGCTGGAATAAATAGGGAGAGAGGGGGAGGCAGACCGAAGATGGAGAGAAAAGAAGATAGGTGGAGAGGAGAGTATAGGTGGGGAGGTAGGGAGGGGATAGGTCAGTCCAGGGAAGACGGACAGGTCAAGGAGGTGGGATGAGGTTAGTAGGTAGCTGGGGGTGCGGCTTGGGGTGGGAGGAAGGGATGGGTGAGAGGAAGAACCGGTTAGGGAGGCAGAGACAGGTTGGACTGGTTTTGGGATGCAGTGGGTGGGGGGGGGGGGGAAGAGCTGGGTTGGTTGTGTGGTGCAGTGGGGGGAGGGGACGAACTGGGCTGGTTTAGGGATGCAGTAGGGGAAGGGGAGATTTTGAAACTGGTGAAGTCCACATTGATACCATGAGGCTGCAGTGTTCCCAGGCGGAATATGAGTCGCTGTTCCTGCAACCTTCGGGTGGCATCATTGTGGCAGTGCAGGAGGCCCATGATGGACATGTCATCTAGAGAATGGGAGGGGGAGTGGAAATGGTTTGCGACTGGGAGGTGCAGTTGTTTGTTGCGAGCTGAGCGGAGGTGTTCTGCAAAGCGGTCCCCAAGCCTCCGCTTGGTTTCCCCAGCTCAGCTCGCAACAAACAACTGCACCTCCCAGTCGCAAACCATTTCCACTCCCCCTCCCATTCTCTAGATGACATGTCCATCATGGGCCTCCTGCACTGCCACAATGATGCCACCCGAAGGTTGCAAGAACAGCGACTCATATTCCGCCTGGGAACCCTGCAGCCTAATGGTATCAATGTGGACTTCACCAGTTTCAAAATCTCCCCTTCCCCTACTGCATCCCTAAACCAGCCCAGTTCGTCCCCTCCCCCCACTGCACCACACAACCAGCCCAGCTCTTCTCCCCCCCCCACCCACTGCATCCCAAAACCAGTCCAACCTGTCTCTGCCTCCCTAACCGGTTCTTCCTCTCACCCATCCCTTCCTCCCACCCCAAGCCACACCCCCAGCTACCTACTAACCTCATCCCACCTCCTTGACCTGTCCGTCTTCCCTGGACTGACCTATCCCCTCCCTACCTCCCCACCTATACTCTCCTCTCCACCTATCTTCTTTACTCTCCATCTTCGGTCCGCCTCCCCCTCTCTCCCGATTTATTCCAGTTCCCTCTCCCCATCCCCCTCTCTGATGAAGGGTCTAGGCCCGAAACGTCAGCTTTTGTGCTCCTGAGATGCTGCTTGGCCTGCTGTGTTCATCCAGCCTCACATTTTATTATCTTGGAATTCTCCAGCATCTGCAGTTCCCATTATCTCTCACCTAGTGGCCTACTCCCGTTCACAGATTCCAAGCTTCTCTACTTTCGAGGTTTTAGCCAGCTGAGGGGAGCAGCTGAAGAAAGGCCATGAAGGGATGCAGCAAAGGTTCTTGGGAGATAGGGGATGCACAATGATAAATCTGAAAAGGGCTCAACTGATTCAATCACAAGGTATCCAAACAGAAGTCTCCAGACATTAAGTGTTAGGAGATCACAGGGATGCCTAAGGTTATTAGATTAGATTTGATTCCCTACAGTATGGAAACAGGACCTTTGGCCCAACAAGTCCACACTGCCCCTTGAAGCATCCCACCCAGACCCATCCCCCATAACCCACACACCCCTGAACACTACGGGCAACTTAGCATGGCCGATCCACCTAGCCTGCACATCTTTGGACTGTGGGAGGAAATCGGAGCATGTGAAGGAAACCCACGCAGGCATGGGGAGAATGTGCAAACTCATTAAAAACTACCTGTTAATTTGCCCTTTAAGACTTGCTTTTAAACCGTGTCTTTGACGTTCTCTTCCAATATCACCTTTGATGACTTGATGCGGATTTCAGTTGGACCTACCCAGGAAATACGCGGGGGTATTTTATGTAATCCAGGCAGTATATAAAGATAAGATAGTGTTGAAATAGAATTCTTCTAACACTGAACTTGCTTGCCTCTTGAACAAGAACAGCCAGGGACACTGAACACAAGTGATAACATGGGATTAGCTGTAGAGAAGGACTTGCATGTAAACATACTGAGTGGAACAGCCTTTCTGTGATTGTCAACAGTCAATGATTTTACATTCCTGGAATGTCAACACATGACAAGCAATGTTGACTGGAAAGTGAATAGAAAACTTATTTTGCCTAATGCAATAACATTTCACTGACTGTTGAGGTGTTTGGGATGGAGAAAACAGTTGAAGACAGCTAGTTGATTATATGTAGCTATTCTGCAATGACAGTATCTGTCACCGATTTTAAAGGTGCTATCCAGAGACTTGTTGCAGAGATTAAAGAAGATAATTATTAAATATTCCATATTCAATTTAATTTTATGAAAGGCACAAACAGGAGCAGTAAAATATTGCTCCTCCAACGCTGCCTGGCCCGCTGTGTATGTCAAGCTCCACATTTATTGAATTTTTGTCTGAAACAGATTTCTTTCAAGATTCCAAGATAATAAAATGTGAGGCTGGATGAACACAGCAGGCCAAACAGCATCTCAGGAGCACATGCTTGGCCTGCTGTGTTCATCTAGCCTCACATTTTATTATCTTGGAATTCTCCAGCATCTGCAGTTCCCATTATCTCTTTCAAGATTCCTCCAGTTTGGAATCCCTTGCCAATGATTTTTTTTAGATCTGTTCTAAGGGATGTTGGTGTTACTGGCTAGGCCAGCATTTATGGCCCATTCCTAGTTTCCTTAAAGAAAGTGTATTTGACCACCTCATTGGTGCCGTGACAGCACCGTTATGAGGGAGGTTCCGGGATTTTGACCCATTGACACTGATTAGATTAGATTAGATTAGATTAGATTCCCTACAGTGTGGAAACAGGCCCTTCGGCCCAACAAGACCACACCGCCTCTTGGAGCATCCCACCCAGACCCATCCCCCTATAACCCACACACCCCTGAACACTATGGGCAATTTAGTATGGCCAATCCACCTAGCCTGCACATCTTTGGACTGTGGGAGGAAACCGGAGCCCCCGGAGGAAACCCACGCAGACACGGGGAGAATGTGCAAACTGCACACAGTTGTCCAAGGCTGGAATTGAACCCGGGTCCCTGGAAAGAACATTGATTTATTTCCAAGTCAGAATGCTCAGTGGCATAGAGGAGAACTTGGTGTTCCCATGCATCTGCTACCTTTGTCCTTCTCGATGGGTAGTGGTCGTGGGTTTGGAAGGTGCTGTGTAAGGAGCCTTGGTGATTTTCTGCAGTGGATCTTGTTGAAGTTACACATTGCTTGCCACTGTTGTATGGTGAGGACAGCAAATGTTGAAAGTCGTGGATGGAGTGCCAATCCTGCAAGTTGCTTTGATCTGGATGGTACCAGGAGGAGTATTGAGTGTTGTTGGAGCTACACTCATCCAGGCAAGTAGATGCTGTAAGTGCTATTATTGATGAGAAACAGCCACAATCTCCTAAAGAACTGACTTATAACCAAACTGAGATGACCAACAGTTGATATTCTGTGGTTGGTTGGCTCACGGAGCTGGTTCGTTAGTTCACAGACATTTCATTACCTGTTGGGTAACATCATCAGTGTGGCCTCTGATGAAGCACCATTGTGTTTTTCTGCCTGGTGTTTAGACTCTGGGGTCCATCGGAATTTCTAAGGTCCTGGTTCTCCACCAAGAAGGCCATCGATACACACATGGAATTAGATCCTATCTGTACACCACTGCGAAGAAAGATCGGAAACGAGGCAACCAATTCCAACAGACCCCAGTGTTTAAATAACAAATGGGAAAACGCAACAGCGCTTCATCGGAAGCTGCACTGATGATGATACCCAGCATGGTAATGAAACGTCTGCGAACTAACGAACCAACCACAGCATCCACAACCTGAGCTACAAATCTACTCTAGTTAATATTAACCAAGCAAGAATACAACCCTTTTCCTTGAATGGTGGGCCAATCTTAGTGTGATGAAATTTGAACATTGCACCCCCTGGTGTTTTAGTCCAGTGTCAAAAATGTCGAATTTTAGCTCATCCAAAATTCATTAACTTTGACGGAGGTGAAATTGGGCAATAATTTATTGCAGCTTAGCTGAGTATACCAAAGCAGTGCTGTGCTGTTAAAGGTATTTAGGTCATCATTCTTCCTTTGAGCAACTTCACCAAAATCCTAGAGAGAAAGAAGCAAGTAACTAACCATTTCATTGCTATCTGAAAGCAGTTGCTGCTTCAGCAAGTCAGCAAGCGATCAAAAAATCTCCACAAGGCCGACTGGTTAGCAAGGTTAGATCACACAGAATAAAGGGAGAACTAGCCATTCGGATAGAGAACTGGCTGCAGGGTAGGAAACAGGGAGTGGGGATGGAGGGTTGCTTTTCGGACTGGAGGCTTGTGATCCCCAGCGGTGTGCCGTAAGGATCGGTGCTGGGTCCACTGCTTTTCGTCATTTATATGAATGATTTGGATGTGAACATAGGCGGCATGGTGAGTAAGTTTGCACGCGTCACCAAAATTGGAGGTGTAGTGGACAGCAAAGAAGGTTACCTCAGAGTACAACAGGACCTCAGTCAGATGGGCCGAGGAGTAACAGTTCGACAATAATTTATATAGGTGTGAGGTGCTGCATTTTGGAAAGGCAAATCAGAGCAAGTAAAGTTAAGGACCTGGGGAGTGTCGCTGAACAAAGAGACCTTGGAGTTCAGGTTCATAGTTCCTTGAAAGTGGAGTCACAGGTAGATAGGATAATGAATAAAGCATTTGTTGTGCTTGCTTTTATTGGTCATTGCATTGAGTATAGGAGTTGAGGCTGACATTGGTCAGGCCACTTTTGGAATACTGGTCTCCCTGCTGTCGGAAAGATGTTGTGAACAGACAGTTTAGACAGATATTTCTACCGACTTGTCATCAGCTTTCTATACTTCAAGTCATAGAACATGAAAACAGACCTGTCAGTCTAACTTGTCCATGCGGGCCAGATATCCTAAATTAGTCCCATTTGCCAGCATTTAGCCCATATCACTCTAAATCCTTCCTATTCATACAGCCATCCAGATACCTTTTAGGGTAGAAAGGGTTCAGAAAAGATTCAGAAGGATGTTGCCAGGGTTGGAGGGTTTGAGCTATAGGGAGAGGCTGAAGAGTTTGGGGCTATTTTCCCTGGAGCATCAGAAGCTGAGGGGTCACCTTATAGAGGTTTATAAAATCATGAGCAGCATGGATAGGGTGAATTGACAAGGTCTTTTCCCCAGGGTAGCAGAGACCAAAACGAGAAGGCATGGGTGTAAGGTGAGAGGAGAAAGATTTAAACGTAACCTAAGGGGCAACTTTTTCATACAGAGGGGAGGCATGTATGGAATGAGCAGCCAGAGGAAGTGGTGGAGGCTGGTACAATTACAACATTTAAAAGGCATCCGGATGGGTACATGAATAGGAAGGGTTTAGAGCAATATGGGCCAAATGCTGGCAAATGGGACTAGATTAATTTAGGATATCTGGTCAGCATGGATGAGTTAGACTGACAGGTCTGTTTCCATGTTCTACGACTTGAAGTATAGAAAGCTAATGACAAGTCGGTAGAAATATCTGTCTAAACTGTCTGTGCATTCACTTTCCAGTCAACATTGCTTGTCATGTGTTGACATTCCAGGAATCAGTGTAAAATCACTGACTGTTGACAATCACAGAAAGAGGCTGTTCCACTCAGTATGTTTACATGCAAGTCCTTCTCTACAGCTAATCCCATGTTATCACTTGTGTTCAGTGTCCCTGGCTGTTCTTGTTCAAGAGGCAAGCAAGTTCAGTGTTAGAAGAATTCTATTTCAACACCATCTTACCTTTATATACTGCCTGGATTACATAAAATACCCCCGCGTATTTCCTGGGTAGGTCCAATTGAAATCCGCATCAAGTCATCAAAGGTGATATTGGAAGAGAACGTCAAAGACACGGTTTAAAAGCAAGTCTCAAAGGGCAAATTAACAGGTAGTTTTTAATGAGTGTGTCTATAATGAGTTAGGCAGAGAGGGCAAAGAGTTGGTGAGATTTGTGTTGAGAACTCCAAAAGTTAAAGCCCAGACAAATGAAGACACACTGACCATTATGGGTCCAGCTGAGCAAGGAAATGCTCCTCAAGCTTTCTAAGAAATTGACTAGCATTTATAAACCACCTTTCACAATTGCTCAGAAGACTTCACAATGAAGTATTTTGAAATGGCTGCCACTGTTGCCTCATTCCTTGCAGATGAAGATGACTCGCTTCCACTCCCAGGGTGAATCAGTACGCAGCAGTGCCGGCTGATCCAGCTACCACAGGCTGTTACACTTGGGGTAGGTGGTGATCCCAGGAAGGGGTGGGTGGGGCGTGGGTGTGGCAGTGCGCTTCTGGCGCTGCTTTTGTCTGGCTTCTGCTTTCTTCCCCCACGGCAAGTCTTAAGGTGCTTGTCGCTTTCCCAGATAGTCCTCCCCCACTTTGGATGGTCTTGGGCCAGTGATTCCAAGGTGCCTGTGGGAATGTCGCACTTCCCCAGTGAGGCCTTGAGTGTATCACTGAAACACTTCCTCTGTCCACCTGGGGCTTGCCTGCTGTTACAGAGTTGGGATTAGAGGGCCTGCCTGGAGAGTCTTGCGTCGGTCATGGAGACGACATATCCAGCCCCTCATAGCCAATCAAGAGTGGTCAGCACCTCGATGCTGGGGGGGGGGGGGGGTGACTGATGGACGTGGGCACCGAAGACAATTCCACCGCTCTTCCTAGAACATAATCATGTGAGCTTTAGCATCCCCTGGAGAAAGCAAGTAGGGCTCTCAGTTTGAAGTCTCACTGGAAAATTGGAACCTCCAACTCAGGTTCTTGTCCTGAAATTCAGGAATGGGATTTGAACTGTGAATCTTGTGATTCAGAAGCAAGCGTAGCACCGACCGAATTACAGTTGATACTATGTACCAGATACAACATGGAAATAGTAATTTTACTAATGCAGGTACTGAGTCAAACAATGAAGAGGCAATTACACTGGAAAACCCTAATTTCCTTTGCCATGCCTTGTCCTTTGACCTTGTAATCGGATGCATCACTGGAGTGATTTGGGATTAATTAAGGAGCTGGTGAGAGACCATTGTTCTGAAAAATACCCCGAGTTCTACATTTTATAGACCGTCTCAGTAAACAGTTTGTGATAAGGATCAAAACTGAATTGATTACTTTGTTTAGTGAGCAATTTGTTTGTCCTCCTCGCAACAAAGCATGAGAAGCTGGAGGCAAATCATGTCTGTTTGCAGATATATTAAAGATCACCTCAAATTAATTTACCCAACTTGAGTGTGTTTTAGAACTCAGTTTACACAGTGCCTTTGTCCCTGAAGCAGAGTCTGTGCTCAATGATATCAAATCACTACCCAGCTATGCTTTTGTCACTGCACAATGGCAAAATATTCTGCTGGGTATTCAAACAAGACTACTTTCACAGATCCAATGTGAATCATTGCATTCACTGCTGTTTTGCAACAAGACACCTGTTTTTCCCTTACAGTCCAAATGGAGTAGAAAGTACTTGTTTGCTTCAGAAGGGAACAATTAACTGTGGATTACACAACAAACTATTTGTAATTACATGCAGTTTGAGAATCACAAGTTTCAGTTTCGATGTTGAAATTAACATCAGCATCGTGGGGGTGGACAAAGAAAGTTTTGTATTTGCAAAGAGTTTTTCACAACCTCTGGGTGTACCAAAGCACTTTACAACCAATGAAGTACTTTGCAAGTGTATTCAGTTGGAAACATGGCAGCTGCTTGTTGTATCCGGGAGCTGTGCCCAGATATTCAGGTTGGAGTTGGAAAACCCCATTTGTCCCTTATCTGATTAAAACTTATACATTAACTGTAGATGACTTCTGCGCCGAAGATTCCCAGGTAGCAGGCCGCCTGTTATGAACCTGTCCAGGAATCTGCAAACCCAGCAGCCGACGGCACTGGTGTTGAAGTTACCCCTCCTCCTGCAGCAGTAAGTGCATCTCGTTCTGTGATAGAAACGCCCAGCAGTTCCACCAGATACTGTGACAGCTCCTACAGAAAGTGAGAGGTTAGGGTGGTAGCCAATTAAGGGGTAATGATGCCAAGTTGGTTGGGTGCGTGATGTAGTGCTTAGCGTGGCTTGGTTTCTGCTTTTGAGACATTGGTTGACAGATAAACTTTGGACAGGGCACCACAGTGAACGCCCGCCTTTGGTATTCATTGAGGTAGTGCCAGAGTTACATTGGCTCGAGATGATAGATGGGGCAGTGGTTTAACAGATTGTCTAAAAGACAGACTTCATCAAGCCACCAGCACTTGCTCAATACTGCACTCGAATATCAGCCTCGGCTATGGGCCAGAATGAGACTTGAACCTACAACTAACTGATTCAGAAGCACAAGTGGAGCCCTGAGGCACTGCTGTGGATTTGTTCCTCCTGATGTGATGTCATACCGAGGCCCCATCCACCCTCTCACATTGGACTGAGAAAGGTCCCCACATCAAAGAATAGATGGTGCACGTTCTCTAGTGTCCTGCTTTGTAGTTGTCCCTCAACCAACACCATCTCCACAGTGCTGGTAATTGAAGGTTCCTGCGTGCAAATTGGCAGTCTGTTGCCCACAACGGTGGCCACACTCTTGAATGGCTTCGGGTCACGAAATAAATTCAAGCTCTTTCTCCTCTTCAGTCTGGATATAATTACAACATTGACCATTAACCCTTGAAGTTGGATACCACAACATCCATGTGTGAAGAAGTTTCAAAATTGCTTACATTTCACTTTCCAACTATGACCTCAAATTCTCACCACAAGCTGCAGGGACGTGCTTGGAAACCACAGAGACCTTAACTGAAGCCAACGAGAAAAGCGGCTCGCTCAAATCTACTGAAATATCTCTCATGCCGCAGATGTTTTGATGTGGGCTGATTGGGCGAAATGTCTGATCAATACACAGCTGGGAAACAGATGGAGGAAACAAACATCGCAGAGATTCCAAATCCCAAAAGTCCCATCAGGTTCCCTCCGGTGGAAAAGTAAGAGACTCCTACTGCTCAGGTTTTGCTCTGGGGCACTAGGGATTAGAATCACGAGGACGCTTATCAGTGAAAGTAATGGCAACCATCGGACTTGGGGATCACGTGTTACGGCTCCTGTTAGAAGCACAAGTGTGAATAAGCAAATAGGAAGGATCGGGTTTGCATCTGACAATCCTCTGGCTACAGTCTTCCTCCATCCCAGTCTCCATTACTTGCCATCACCGCCCCCACTCCAAACTGCTTCCACTAGAGACAGGAGAGACCCATAACACAGAGCACCAGCAAAAGCAAAGTCAAATTGGGAAGTACAAACACACGGGTGGGGAAAGGGTGCACACTGTGGATGCTGGAAATCTGAAACAAACACAAATTGCGCTAGAGACTCAGCAAGTCTGGCAGCAACTGTACAGAGAGAGGTAACCTTTTGGGCCCAGTGACCCGTCATCAGAACAGGAAAGGCTACTTGTTTTATCAAGCTTGCTCCAGACTCATGAAGTAACAACATCACAGCTAAAAGATTCTGAAATAACTCCACAGAGGCTGGTATCCTGCCACCGAATCTCCTTTACTTACACGCGGAGAGTCCTTGACACTGGTTCAGCTCCCTCAGGGTCAGCACTCAAGAGTGAACAGAACCTCTGACACTCCTGTTTATGTCTGTCAGCCAGTGCTTGCTGACTGGACCAGGTTAACAGCCCCAATCAGGGAACACATAATGTAGGAGGTCCACCTTGTTATCATCACTACACAGTCCCACACTATCATATCACACACACAAGAACATACACTACAATGTATCCAGCCTACCCAATATTTCTTTACGAGAATATGTATAAGGTCTTTGTTTGGAAAAATTCATGGGATGTGGGTTTTGCTAGACTTGTACATTTACTGTCCCTTATTACATTTCCTCCATGAAATACTGAAGTTACAATTTCGGCTTAGATGGATCGGAGAGAGAGCACTTTTTTGGAAAACTAGCACACAAATTACAATGCTGAGATTATGAGCCCTGAGAACATCTCAAGTATGTGACCAATGTGCAAAGGGTCACCTCACAGGAGCAGGAGGAGACCACTCAACCCCCGGTGCCTGTCCTGTCTTTTATCTAGATCAGGACTGATCTAAAGCTCAGCTCCATTGACCTGCCTTGATAAAACCATCAATCCCAGTTTTGTTTTTGCGTTTTCATCATCTCAGTGTAACAAGGCAATGGGCAGTCGGTCAACGCCAGTGTTGTCAGCGCTCTAGTGACATGTCAACCAGCAAACGTCATCCTGCAGAACCAATTTTAAACTCGTGAGACTCTCGGACATTTTTAATGGGACAGGATGTGACCCACAAATAATTAGCTCATCAATCTACCATTGCCTCACTGTGGCTGCCACAAATTTCATACAAACAGCAATTGGCTCCACAAGAAAGGGACTGATCTTTGCTTGTTCGGGACAATTAAAGTAATGAAGACATTTTCATTTCCATGGAAAATACCGTATTAGAAACTGCAGCTGAATATTTCAAATCATTTTGGCAATGTGATTCTAAAAAGGTTATTAAATATTTGGATTGGAAAACACACCCACACTGACTGAAGAGCAAAGAATGGCAGTGATTATACACGAGTCATTTATTTTTGGCTTAATTACTGGAAAACTGTTACAAGCAAAACAGATCTGAAAAATCTCATACTCAGAGGCATTCCTGAAAATCCTGTCACAAGTGTCACTAATCAAATCCTGCCCTCGTAATGAGTATTAAAACTTCTGTGACTCCATTAAGAAGGAGAATGACCGACCCACTATTGTGACCTGTCCACTGTGCGTGAGGGGTCCAATTAGCTGAGATTACCATGAAGGACTCTCATTCTCAACCTCTGTCCTAGCCCGAGATTGAACAGTTGCCAGTCATGACTCTGTGCTGTGGAACTCACCCGGTCAGCTGTGCCAGCCCCTTCCCAAACCTGCTATCTCCTCCCCTGAGCAAGCACATGGGAGGACCACCACCATCAAGCTCAGTCACCCAGTCAATCAGGACTGCATCGCTGCTCCTTCCTCACTGCAGTGTCAAAATCCTCCCTGTCAGCACCCCATGCAGTAAATGCCTATCGCCTTGCCCATCATGCCCATGGCTCATGTCATAACTTTAGTTACCGTAAAATAAGAAGTGGATGTTTGATGTGAAGAATGTTGCAGGACCAAGGAACTAATTGGAGAATTCTGTCAAAAATTCTGGAAGATGATGCGATTTTACATTTTCTTTTGGCTTGTAGATTGGTTCCAAGTTAAGGTCGATATTAAAATTTTATCCAGCCATCTAGGAATCATTGGGAAATATAGGTCCTGCGTGGGAATGAAACTCGAGATTTGTTTGTGTGTCGTGAAGCATAGGCAAAAGATAATATTTCAGGCAAATTGAACAGTTTGCTGTAATACTGGACTGCAGCATGACACTTCCAAAGGCTGTCTCTCACCATTTGGAACGTGGAAATCTTACATTACAAGAGCGAGGAGGCTCCTGCATCCACTTCATCTGTACTTACTGCCTTATCTGCAGTATGTGGTTATCACTGGAAAAACCAGTGTTCATTTCCCTTCCCGATTTTCCCTCGAGGGGGTGGTGCTGAGTTGCCTTTTTAAACCACTGCAGTCCTTTCTGCGTGGTGACTCCCATCATGCAATTACAGCGTTGAGTTCTAGCACAACAACATGTTTCTAAGTCTACGTGGAGGAGAACCTGCACCTGAAGGTGCTCCAAGGGTTCTTAGGTGTTTCAGATCACACGTTTGGAAGGGGCTGCCAGGGGAGTCTTGGCATGTCGCTGCAGTGCGTCGGGTAGGCAGTACACACTGCTGCTGCTGCGCATTGGTAATGGAGGGAGGGAATGCTGAAGACGCCAAATGGAGCGCTGATCAAGCAGATTTTTATTTTTGTCCTGAATGGAGCTGCACCCATCCGGACAAGGAGAGACCGCTCCCACCCCCTCACATTTTCTACTTCAGGTGGGGGATTTGGGGAGTCAGGAGCTGAGTTATTCACCACAGAATTCCTCGCTCCTGTATCAGTTAGTTCGGTTGGCTGGACAGCTACGAGGCAGAGTGATGCCAGTTGCAAGGGTTCTCTCGCTCTGGGCCTGAGATGTGGTAGACTTCAGGTTTAACCACCATTCTGCTCTTGCTGACCCGACAGCAGCCTCATCGTCTGGAAGGACATTAGCGACTTTCCCCATACCCACTACAAACTGTTATTCTGAACAAGAAAAGCTCTGGGTCTGCACCTTCCCAAAGACGAAGTATTTGAAAGACATCACATCCCGACAGCTCAGGGCAACGATTTAGGGCGGGGGTCGGGGGTGGGGGGCGGGGGGGGGGGGAAGAGTATGGTGGTGGTTAAGAATTAGTTATGGACGAAGAGGCAATGATTATTTTGACAGCGCAGAAGGGGGTGAAGTTGAAAACTGTACAGAGACTGCAAGGAACCAGGATTCCACCACGAGGAACCATTACTTGAACATCCAACTGCTGACAAGATTACAGCCTGGTTAGAGTGACAAGCCTCTAGCTGAGCTGTGTCAGATAAAAGGAACAGTAAAAATTGTAAACAAGCCATCAGTAAAGTGGGGTGATAATGTCAAGCCTTTGCATTAGGGCTGAGGGAAGGGAATACAAAGTCAAGTTTAAATTTTAATGAAAAGCAGTTTTTTTTAAAAAAAGAGATCAAATACAGACAGAATTGATCAATTGTCCAGGCAAACAAGCTCTGTTTGATGATCTCTGCCTTTCATGTTTACCTCTGACTTGTGGCTTTGTTGGTTACTGACTTAGAGTAATAATACAGTGGAATCACTTTAGCCTCCAGGATTAACAATTCCGGAGGTGGTAGTACCTGTACTCGAAATATAGGGAAAAGCATGTGTACACAAGTGTTTTCACACACCCAAGTGTGCACATGCCTCTCTCTGCACGTACAGGTGTCTTTTTTAAAAATGGAAATTCAGACATCCTGCAGGACTGTCAACACGAGATGGGAGTAGAGGTCAGAGCAAGAGCTATAATGTCAGAATGGATACATCTCAGCGGCTTTCAAGTGAGGCTCTGAGCCAGACGTTCTAATTGATGAAATGTTTCCACCTTTCAAACATAAAGCCAATTTTTCCTGTCATTTCTGAAATGCACAGCTACGGATTCAAGTATGTAAGATAGTCAACTCTTGAAAACGCAAGGAGGTACCCAGGGAGGGAGGGTTTAATGTCTGAGAGTGAAACGCTGCACATTTCAAATACTTCACTTAGCACAAAGGGTTCCCAGGTAAGGTCCATATTGTCAGACAGACAGATTCCTGAATTCTACCAAACTGACCCTGTGTCAGTTTCAAGCTGAAAAGTGGACCAGTCTCACTTTTAATGTAGACTTTCCTCAACAAAATTCCCCTCCAATCTCTGGCATCGAGATAGCTAGATGGTGCCCAATTCATCACAAGCTTATGACTAAACAGCCAGAGAGATATGAGGAACTGAGAAGACCAAATCATTTTACATGGGGTATATCCAACCAGGCTGGTGAGCATTTCCCATCCTATCAGGTTAAATTCACCTCAGGTTTGATGGCTGCTGTCCAGCTTAGCTGGAGTGGGGCAAATTGGGATAAAGCAATGAAAGGGAGGACAGTCAGTAATTCAGTTTAGAACATAGAAAAATACAGCGCAGAACAGGCCCTTCGGCCCTCGATGTTGCGCCGACCTGTGAACTAATCTAAGCCCCTCCCACTACACTAACCCATCATCATCCATTTGCTTATCCATGGACTGTTTAAATGCCCCTAATGTGGCATGGTACTGGTGGGACTGAGGGTGTTAAAGGATGCCCTGTGTGGTTGCGTTCAGGTGCTATTTGCACCATGGTGATGACAGCTTCAAGTAACTGATACTGCTCCCACCCCAGGGGGCTGTCCTGGACTGTATTCCTAACAAACCCAACCTCTGCTGGGCGGTCAAAGCTAGCCAAAGAGATAGGTGTAAATTGAAGTGAGTGAGAGAGAGAGAAAGAGCAAGAGTGAGAGCGAAGGACAGAACACGAGAGGAAGGGAGAAGGAACAAGACAGAGGCAACGCGAGAGAAAACAAGGGCGTGCGAAAGCAAGTGAGAGAAAGAACAAGAGAGAGTGCATGAGAGAGAGAACGAGAGAACATGTGAAGTAGTTCAAGAAAGCAAGAGAAAGAGCAAGAGAGCACCAGTGCGTTCAGGAGAGAGAGCGCGAGCAAGCGAGAGAGAGCACGAGAGAGAGCGCGAGCCAGAGAGAGAGCGCGAGAGTGAGCGAGAACACGAGCGCGAGCGAGAACACGAGCGCGAGCGAGAACACGAGCGCGAGCGAGAACACGAGCGCGAGCGAGAGTGAGCGAGAACACGAGCGCGAGCGAGAGTGAGCGAGAACACGAGCGCGAGCGAGAGTGAGCGAGAGCGAGAGTGAGCGAGAGCGAGAGTGAGCGAGAGCGAGAGTGAGCGAGAGCGAGAGTGAGCGAGAACACGAGCACGAGCGAGAGTGAGCGAGAACATGAGCGCGAGGGAGAGAGAGAGAGCGTGAGAGAGCGCGAGAACACGAGCGCAAGCGAGAGCGCGAGAGAGAGCGCGAGAGAGAGCGCGAGAGAGAGCGCGAGAGAGAGCGCGAGAGAGAGCGCGCGAGCGAGAGCGCGAGCGAGAGCGCGAGCGAGAGCGCGAGCGAGAGCGCGAGCGAGCGCGAGAGACAGCGCGAGAGAAAGCGCGAGAGACAGCGCGAGAGAGAGCACGAGAGAGAGCGCGAGAGACATCGCGAGAGAGAGCGCGAGCGAGAGCGCGATAGAGAGCGCGAGAGAGAGCGCGAGAGAGCGCGCGAGAGAGAGCGCGAGAGAGCGCGCGAGAGAGCGCGCGAGAGAGCGCGCGAGAGAGCGCGCAAGAGAGCGCGCGAGAGAGCGCGCAAGAGAGCGCGCAAGAGAGCGCGCGAGAGAGCGCGAGCGAGAGAGAGAGCACGAGCGAGAGAGAGAGCACGAGCGAGAGAGAGCACGAGCGAGACCGAGCGCGCGACCGAGAGAGAGAGAGCGCGACCGAGACCGAGCGAGCGAGCGAGCGAGAGTGTGCGCAAGCGAGAGAAAGAGAGAGTGCGCGAGCGAGAGAGACAGAGAGAGCGCGAGAGAGCGCGCGAGCGCGCGAGCGAGAGAGACAGAGAGAGCACAAGCGAGAGAGAGAGCGCGAGCGAGACCGAGCGCGCGAGCGAGACCGAGCGCGCGAGCGAGACCGAGCGCGCGAGCGAGACCGAGCGCGCGAGCGAGAGAGAGTGTGCGCCAGCGAGAGAAAGAGTGTGTGCCAGCGAGAGAGAGAGAGAGAGAGAGAGAGTGCGCGAGCGACAGAGCGCGAGCGAGACCGAGCGCGACCGAGAGAGAGAGAGAGCGCGACCGAGAGAGAGAGAGAGCGCGACCGAGAGAGAGAGCGCGCGACCGAGACGGAGTGCGCGAGCGAGAGAGAGTGTGCGCAAGCGAGAGAGAGAGTGCGCGAGCGAGAGTGACAGAGAGAGCGCGACAGAGAGAGCGCGCGAGCGACAGAGAGAGCGCGCGAGCGAGAGAGAGAGCGCGCGAGCGAGAGAGAGAGCGCGCGAGCGAGAGAGAGAGCGCGCGAGCGAGAGAGAGAGCGCGCGAGCGCGCGAGCGAGAGAGACAGAGAGAGCACAAGCGAGAGAGAGAGCGCGAGCGAGACCGAGCGCGAGCGAGACCGAGCGCGAGCGAGACCGAGCGCGAGCGAGACCGAGCGCGAGCGAGAGAGAGAGTGTGCGCCAGCGAGAGAGAGAGTGCGCGAGCGACAGAGCGCGAGCGAGACCGAGCGCGAGCGAGAGAGAGAGAGCGCGACCGAGAGAGAGAGAGAGAGCGCGACCGAGAGAGAGAGAGAGAGCGCGACCGAGAGAGAGAGCGACCGAGACCGAGCGCGCGAGCGAGAGAGAGTGTGCGCAAGCGAGAGAAAGAGAGAGTGCGCGAGCGAGAGTGACAGAGAGAGCGCGACAGAGAGAGCGCGAGTGAAAGAGAGAGCGCGCGAGCGAGAGAGACAGAGAGAGCACAAGCGAGAGAGCGCGAGCGAGACCGAGCGCGCGAGCGAGAGAGAGCGTGCGCCAGCGAGAGAAATTGTGTGCGCCAGCGAGAGAGAGAGACAGAGAGTGCGCGAGCGAGAGAGACAGAGAGAGCGCGAGCGAGAGAGACAGAGAGTGCGCGAGCGAGAGAGACAGAGAGAGCGCGAGCGACAGAGCGCGAGCGAGACCGAGAGAGCGCACGTGCGAGAGAGACAGAGACAGCGAGAGAGAGAGAGCGCGAGCCAGGGAGAGAGCGCGCGAGGGAGAGAGCGCGCGAGGGAGAGAGCGCGCGAGGGAGAGAGCGCGCGAGGGAGAGAGCGCGCGAGGGAGACAGCGCGCGAGGGAGACAGCGCGCGAGGGAGAGAGCGCGCGAGGGAGAGAGCGCGCGAGGGAGACAGCGCGCGAGGGAGACAGCGCGCGAGGGAGACAGCGCGCGAGGGAGACAGCGCGCGAGGGAGACAGCGCGCGAGGGAGAGAGAGAGAGAGTGTGCGCGAGCGAGAGAGACAGAGAGAGCGAGCGAGAGAGAGAGCGCGCGAGCGAGAGACAGAGAGCGCGCGAGCGAGAGACAGAGAGCGCGCGAGCGAGAGAGAGAGAGCGCGCGAGCGAGAGAGAGAGGGAGAGCGCGAGTGAGAGTGTGTGCGCGAGCGAGAGTGTGTGCGCGAGCGAGAGTGTGTGCGCGAGCGAGAGTGTGTGCGCGAGCGAGAGACAGAGAGCGCGAGCGAGAGAGAGAGAGCGCGAGAGAGAGAGAGAGCGCGAGAGAGAGAGAGAGCGCGAGAGAGAGAGAGAGCGCGAGCGAGAGAGAGTGAGCGCGAGCGAGAGAGAGAGAGTGAGCGCGAGCGAGAGAGAGAGAGTGAGCGCGAGCGAGAGAGAGAGAGTGAGCGCGAGCGAGAGAGAGAGAGTGAGCGCGAGCGAGAGAGAGTGAGCGCGAGAGAGAGAGTGCGCGAGCGAGAGAGAGTGCGCGAGAGAGAGAGTGCGCGAGAGAGAGAGTGCGCGAGCGAGAGAGAGTGTGCGCGAGCGAGAGAAAGTGTGCGCGAGCGAGAGAAAGTGTGCGCGAGCGAGAGAGAGTGTGCGCGAGCGAGAGAGAGTGTGCGCGAGTGAGAGAGAGAGAGTGAGCACGAGCGAGAGAGAGAGAGTGAGCACGAGCGAGAGAGAGAGTGCGCACGTGAGCGAGAGAGAGAGAGAGCGCGTGAGCGAGAGAGAGAGAGAGAGCGCGAGAGCGAGAGAGAGAGAGAGCGCGTGAGCGAGAGCGCGAGCGACAGAGAGAGCGAGAGCGAGAGGGTGCGCGCGAGCGAGAGGGTGCGCGCGAGCGAGAGAGTGCGCGCGAGCGAGAGAGTGCGCGCGAGCGAGAGAGTGCGCGCGAGCGAGAGAGGGCGCGCGAGCGAGAGAGGGCGCGCGAGCGAGAGACGGCGCGCGAGCGAGAGACAGAGAGAGCGCGCGCGAGCCAGAGACAGAGAGAGCGCGCGCGAGCGAGAGACAGAGAGAGCGCGCGCGAGCGAGAGACAGAGAGAGCGCGCGCGAGCGAGAGACAGAGAGAGCGCGCGCGAGCGAGAGACAGAGAGAGCGCGCGCGAGCGAGAGACAGAGAGAGCGCGCGCGAGCGAGAGACAGAGAGAGCGCGCGCGAGCGAGAGACAGAGAGAGCGCGCGCGAGCGAGAGACAGAGAGAGCGCGAGCGAGCGAGAGACAGAGAGAGCGCGAGCGAGAGAGAGTGTGCGCCAGCGAGAGAGAGAGTGTGCGCCAGCGAGAGAGAGAGTGTGCGCCAGCGAGAGAGAGAGAGAGCGCGAGAGAGAGAGTGTGCGCCAGCGAGAGAGAGAGAGAGCGCGAGAGAGAGAGACAGAGAGAGCGCGAGCGAGAGACGGAGCGCGCGAGCGAGAGACGGAGCGCGCGAGCGAGAGACGGAGCGCGCGAGCGAGAGACGGAGCGCGCGCGAGAGTGTGAGCGCGAGCGAGAGTGTGCGCGAGCGAGAGTGTGCGCGAGCGAGAGTGTGCGCGAGCGAGAGTGTGCGCGCGAGCGAGAGACAGAGAGAGCGCGAGCGAGAGAGACAGCGCGAGCGAGAGAGAGAGCGCGAGCGAGAGAGACAGCGTGCGCGAGTGAGAGAGAGCGTGCGCGAGTGAGAGAGAGTGTGCGCGAGTGAGAGAGACAGAGTGAGCGCGTGAGCGAGAGAGAGAGAGAGCGCGTGAGCGAGAGAGTGTGCGCCAGCGAGAGAGAGAGAGACAGAGAGTGCGCGAGCGAGAGAGACAGAGAGAGCGCGAGCGAGACTGAGCGCGACCGAGAGAGAGAGAGCGCGACCGAGAGAGAGAGAGCGCGACCGAGAGAGAGAGAGCGCGAGCGAGAGTGTGCGCGAGCGAGAGTGTGCGCGAGCGAGAGTGTGCGCGAGCGAGAGTGTGCGCGAGCGAGAGAGATTGTGCGCGAGCGAGAGAGACAGAGAGAGTGCGTGAGCGAGAGAGACAGAGAGAGCGCGCGAGCGAGAGAGACAGAGACAGCGCGAGCGAGAGAGACAGAGAGAGCGCGAGCGAGAGAGAGCGCGAGCGAGAGAGAGAGAGCGCGACTGAGACCGTGCGCGAGCGAGAGAGATTGTGCGCGAGCGAGAGACAGAGAGCGCGCGAGCGAGAGACAGAGCGCGCGAGCGAGTGCGCGAGCGCGAGAGAGAGAGAGAGAGCGCGAGCGCGAGCGTGAGAGAGAGCACGAGCGAGAGAGAGAGCGCGAGCGAGAGCGCGCGAGCGAGAGAGAGAGCGCGAGCGAGAGAGAGAGCGCGAGCGAGAGAGAGAGCGCGAGCGAGAGAGAGAGCGCGAGCGCGAGCGAGAGTGAGAGAGCGCGTGCGACAGAGAGAGAGAGAGCGCGTGCGACAGAGAGAGAGCGCGACAGAGAGAGAGCGCGACAGAGAGAGAGCGCGAGAGAGAGCGAGCGAGCGAGAGAGCGAGCGAGCGAGCGAGAGAGAGCGAGCGAGAGAGCGAGAGAGAGAGCGCGTGCGACAGAGAGAGAGAGCGCGCGAGCGTGAGAGAGACTGAGAGAGCGAGAGAGAGAGCGAGAGAGTGAGCAAGAGAGAGAGCGCGAGCGTGTGAGAGAGAGAGTGCGAGCAAGAGAGAGTGAGAGCGAGCGCGCGAGCGAAAGAGAGCGAAAGCGAAAGAGAGAGCGAAAGAGAGAGCGAAAGAGAGAGCGAAAGAGAGAGCGAAAGAGAGAGCGCGAGAGAGAGCGCGAGAGAGAGCGCGAGAGAGCGAGACAGCGCAAGCAAGAGACAGAGCGCGAGGAGAGAGAGCGCAAGCAAGAGACAGAGCGCGAGAGAGAGAGCGTGAGCGCGAGAGAGAGCGCGAGCGCGAGAGAGAGAGAGCACAAGCAAGAGACAGAGCGCGAGAGCGAGCGCGCGAGCGAGAGAGAGCGCGCGAGCGAGAGAGAGAGAGAGAGCGCACGCGAGAGAGCGCGCGCGAGAGAGCGCGCGCGAGAGAGCGCGCGCGGAGAGAGCGCGCGCGAGAGAGCGCGCGCGAGAGAGCGCGCGCGAGAGAGAGAGCGCGAGAGAGAGAGGCGCGAGCGAGAGAGACAGAACGCGAGCGAGAGAGAGCGCGAGCGTGAGAGAGAGAGCGAGCGTGAGAGAGAGAGCGAGCGTGAGAGCGCGAGCGTGAGAGCGAG